>NW_026533222.1:320000-355000 GCF_028296485.1 Oppia nitens | reverse complement strand
ACCACTACCGGCGCTAATTAGTTGATCAGCCGATTGGTGTTTCCTAAGTATCATCTAAAGTAAGTGTTAAATATGTGATTCAATCTCTCTCTCTCTCTCTCTCTCTCTCTCTCTCTCTCTCTCTCTCTCTCTCTCTCTCGGGCCTCAAGTTTCACATACAACACATCCAAAGTCTCATATCAAAGCAAATTGTAATTTCATTTTATTTTTTTTTTTTATAATTCTATGATAATAAACATAAATTTAACAAAAATTGAAAAATATATTTTTCAATAACAAACAACAAACAAAAAATAACATATATTTCAGACTTAATAATTAGTATTAGTATATATTTACTAATTATTATGTTTTTTTTATTCATTCATTATATATACTGTATCATAAATACTGGTTAATTTAATATATTATATAATTATATATTGTAAAGTAAATTACATAATAAATATTGGAAATAATTATCACATAGAAATATAGTAATATATATATCTGTAATTGAAAAACACGGAATCGTTTTATTGATTTATTTTTAATCATTCATATATTGAATGTAAAGAATCGGAATTATTATTATTATTATATTATAAATAGAACTTAGAGAGAGAGAGAGAGAGAGAGAGAGAGAGAGAGAGAGAGAGAGAGAGAGAGAGAGAGAGAGAGAGAGAGAGAGAGAGAGAGAGAGAGAGAGAGAGAGAGAGAGAGAGAGAGAGAGAGAGAGAGAGAGAGAGAGAGAGAGAGAGAGAGAGAGAGAGAGAGAGAGAGAGAGAGAGAGAGAGAGAGAGAGAGAGAGAGAGAGAGAGAGAGAGAGAGAGAGAGAGAGAGAGAGAGAGAGAGAGAGAGAGAGAGAGAGAGAGAGAGAGAGAGAGAGAGAGTTAGAAATAGAGTTTTCGGTGGACTATCGATGGACCCGATTCATGGTATTCATGGTTAGTGATACACATTTGTTGGAAACAGGACAGTGAGCCCACTATTGAACCGCCGATCCAAACTGAATACTTGCGCTCAGGCGGTGCTATGATCTTAATATTCATCGACGACAACGATGACGACGACGACGACTGGGCTAATGATTGCATTTCTTTTTGCATTCTGTCAGCCAATCCTTATATAAATACCGGTAATTATAAAGACTTTAAATAAAATCAAAAAAAAATAAATAAATAATATAATCCATACCCGTAAACATAGTGGTACCACCAGATAGTATGATATTTACATACATTTCCTTACGGAGATCGACGTCACACTTCATGATCGAGTTATATAAGGACTCGGGAATACCGGACGACGACGACGACTCCGGCCGACCCAACAATGATGGCTGGAATAGGACTTCGGGACAACGGAATCGTTCGCTGCCAACAGTGATCACCTGTCCGTCGGGTAACTCGTATGACTTGTCCATTGATGTCGTCGATGAAGATCTAGTGGCCATCTCTTGTTCAAAATCATGGGCGACATAACACAATTTTTCTTTGATGTCGCGAACAATGTCTCGCTCCGCTCGTGTGGCCAATGAATAGCCTCTTTCGGTGGTCAACATATTCACGAGATAATCAGTTAAGTCACGTCCGGCCAAATCGAGTCGTTGGATAGCGTAGGGCAGTGCGTAACCGTCATAGACGGGTAATATTTGCGAGACACCGTCACCGATGTCCACTACAATACCGGTTGTACGTCCCAAAGCGTACAACGATAGGACGGCCTGAATGGTCACATACAGGGCAGGCGTCCTAAACGTCTCGAACATAATTTCGGCCATTTTTTCGCGATTAGCTTTCGGATTCAGCGGACACTCAGTCAACAGTATCGGATGGTCTTCGGGTTTCACTTGGAGCTCATTGTTGAAGGTATGGTACCATATCTTTTCCATGTCATCCCAATTGGTAACCAATCCCCGTTCGATCGGGTAGTTTATGGCCAGTATATCTCTACGAGACTGGGCCTCATTGCCGACATACAAGTCCTTCGGATTCATTACTCCTATCATTACTCTCTGTTCACGGGGTCGGCGGCCGACAATTGTCGGAAAGACAGCACTGGGCGCGTCATTGCCAGCGAAACCAGTCGTAGAAATACCGGAGCCGTTGTCCATAACAATTGCCGCTACGTTGTTGTTGTTGTTGTCACACATATTGCTTAAAGATTTTTTTAAAAGTTTTTTTTTTAGTCAAAAAAAAACTTCGATATATTAGTTATTAATATGAATATATAAATGATTGCTACGATTGCTATCAAAAACAATATATACAGTAAAGTACATATATTGAACATGTTTTTTAGATATAGTATATATACTGTACTGTATATTGTGTGACTGGAAAAAAACTAAAAATTTGTAAAAAAAAATTATTAAACGATTAATTAGTTGATAAATAATGAAATGATTGGTATGAATATCAAACACAATATACTGTATGCACTAAACTACATATATTTTTGTATATACTGTATATATATATATATATAGTGTTATATATATATAGTGTAACTGAGAAAAAAATTTGTATTAAATTTTTATATATTTGACTACAAGTTTAGGATTTATTTTATTTTATTTAAAAAAAACTTATAAATTAGTCATATGTAAAACTAATTGTATTAATATATTAAAGTTTATGAAACTAATAGATTGAAAAACATTTTATTTTATTTTTGCTAAAATATGATAAAATAGTTAATAACCAAAAACATTACTAAATTTCAAAAAATTTTTTTTTAATATTTCATAGTATTTATTAATAAATTGACTGTAAATAATGATTTAAAAAAATTATATTTTATTAAAAGTTTGTTATCATATTTATTAAGACATTTATTAATAACATATTTAATACACACAAAAATTTTCTTATAATATTATAATAAACAGTTAATATTAAACCGTAATAATTTTTAAAAAATATTACATAAATTTAGTGATTATATCAGATTATAACTATATAATTGTATTTCAAAAATATATTCAAAATAATATATAAAAAAATTATTGATTATCTATATTATGATTGTATTGAGAATTTAAGATTAAGATTTAATTAGAAATACTTGAGACAAAACACATTGTGATAATAATTAACAGTTAATTGCATTAAACAATATGACAAATGTTACTAAAAAAAAATAATTATAAATTTTTGTTAATTTGCAATTAACTGAAAATTAAATTTAAAAAATTAGTTAATAATGTAATATATTTAGCACAAAAAAATTAATTTAAAAAAATATTAAATACATCTATTACATATTAATAATAATTATAATAATAATTGCATAATTTGTAATCAAATAATATAATATCATAATATAAGCAAAAATTATGGTAAAAATTAAATATTAATATTAAAAAAAAGTATTCAATAGATTGTATAAAATTATTGATTATTTATATAACTATATGGTTATTGTATTGATAATTGTATTTTTTTTAATTTAAGTAAATAAAAAATTGATAGAAATTAATTGTAATAATAATTAACAATTAATTGCATTAAAAAATATTTTTTTTATAATCAAAATGCAAATTGAATTTTTAAAATAATAATAATAACTAATTAATTATTTTTCGATGTTTTCTCCAATATTGTAATTTGCATTTGTATTTCTGCCATAACATTCATCAGCTCCTGTAGTCTCTCAGAGTACCTGAGCTACTGCTGTTCCTTCTTATATTCCTTGTGCTGGTTGACCATCTCTACAGCTTCGGTATCCAATAAATGGTCGGCCAGTTGACTGTCATCGTCATTGTCATCATCATTATTAATGTTGTCTAATACAGATTCATTGCAAGTCCATTGGCTATTGGTTTCCGAGTCCAATATATCGGCCGCAAAATATTTGTCTCTCAGTGCCAAAGCATTGATAATATGTTTGGTATGATTTGCGAGACCTGTCATTAGTTTTCCGGTTATTAGATCACTAGTGAATCAAAATTTTATTTAAAAAAATCAATTTAGTCATAGAATTAATGTAAAGATTTATTTATTTTTTTAAAAAATAGTGAATACCTGTTGTATTTGTTGGCAGATATGATGGCTTCGGTTATGGCTTTGGTTTGTTCAGTAAAACAGTCTCTTATTGTGTCCGATAAAGTAGTCGACAAAGTGGTCGCCAAAGTGGTCGACAAAGTGGTCGACAAAGTAGTCGACAATTCTGTTAATTTTGCAGTTAATAAATCACTAAAAAAAATTAGTTTAAAAAACATATAATTAATAAGTTAATGAAAATTTTAAAAATATCTAAAATACTTTTTGGCTGTAATGACAGCATCAGTGATGGCATCAGCGGATTGATTGGCAATAGTTTGTCCGCTATTAGCCGTTAATAACAGTGTTGTCATCTTTTCGATGATTAGATCACTGGAAGAAAATCATACAAAGTTTTAATAAAAAATTATTAGAAATTAATTTAAATTACTATACTTTGATCGGTTGATAACTTCAGTCAAATATTTAACACTTTTTGTCGATACGACGTTAATAATACTTCGGCTATAATAACCATAAAACCATACATTAGCGATGGGTTGGTCATCGGTTAGTTGGCGGTTGTCTTGCGGTTCATTGGTGTCCGTATCCGACAAATACAATGAAACCGTTTCCGTTTCAAACATATACTTTATGGCCAACTGTTGTTTAAGTTGACCGACAGTCGTTGTTTGCGTCGGCAATATATTTAACGGTATAACTAGTGATTGATTATTAACTTCCGGTTTCTGTGTTTGTTTGAGTCCAGCCAACGACATATTAACCGTCACTTGAATGGGACGGATCTCAAACCGAATACTACCCGTCCTTTTCTGTTCGTTTGTATAGTCAATATAATCAGTAAAATCAATAAACTGATCACAACTTAACCATTGATTTGTTTCGTTTGACTGATTAGTGTTGCGTATCTCTAGACTAATATCTGTTTCGTTATATCCGTCGACACATACATAGTATATATCCTTAACTCTTACCGGACCGGTGTGTCGACAAAACAGGTATTTAAAATCTTTATCATCGCTATTGTTGTTGTTGTTGGGGTCGACCTGTTTGATGTCAATCCGACAGTAATACTGACGGTTGACATCCTTTAGACAATTGTCACAACAGGACATAGTATTTGGTACGACATTAATCAAACTGTTGGCAATATTATCGAAAAACCAGGCATTTTCAATGGACATATCATCTAATAATTGACGTCTACTACGACTACTATCAGTCAAATACAATTTAATCAACCGATAGCCGTATCTATTGGCTAACTCTTGTTTTAATTGGCCAATTGTTGGGGTCTTTTTCGGTGATATACAATAATCTTTAATAATGTTTAAATCCGATTGATTGTATGGTGCTATGGATGGTGAGACAGACATTTTCATTGTAATTGATTCAACTATTATCTCAAATTGACGATTATTAACGGTCCATACAATGGGATCATTAGCTGAATATTCTTTAATAGTTTCATTAGTTGATGTATTAATTTCTCGTAAACTAAGACACAGATTTTTGTCTGTATGGACATAACCTTTAACGGCCGCACCCAATAAGGTAGACCCATATCTGGGCGCATTATAGCAACTAACGCAAAACTTATATTCAAAATCATCGCCATCACTGGCGTTGGCATCGATTTGTTTGGTTATTATTTCATATATAAAGTTTCTAATCTGACCAGTAGTACAGCTACAACAAGCAGACATTGTATGTATAGATATGTTCAGACGTATGGGACAGGTATGTGTGATGTATGTGTCGTTTCCAATCGACTAACAGTACTGTGTATTAATAAACATTTAGATAATAAAAATTATAATTACCGAAATTTTTTTGAGGTAATTACCAAACAAACAAATTATTTTTTTATAACAATAGTCAAAACAATAATAAAATTTTTGTAAATTTATAATTAAAATATATATATATATATATCAGGGTTAAGCAATGTTTTGGATTTTAGGAGGTGTCTAGGTTGGCTTGGATGGGATGATAGATTCGTTACAATTTAATAATTATGAATGAATGAGTTAAAGTTGAAATCAAATAAAACAATATATTTGATTAGAATAGCTGTTAAGCCGAAATATGCCCACAAATTTTATATTAAATTATATTATTAAATAAAAATTTACATAAAAAATATTTAAATACTCATGTAATTTTTATTATCAATTATAAATTTTAATATAATTTATGAAAATTTAATTTATTTATTTATTTGGTCTGATTATCTAAAGCGATAATAGTTGCCTAACAATATTGTTATTATCAACATTAAAATGCTCTGGATCTATGGTTGGGATCAACTTTTAATAATTAACAGATATTAATCACTATTTAGTAATATAAAAATTATATTATTTTATTATTATTACATGATTTTATTAGATTACTTTATTTATTTTTTTTTTTGATATACGGTATATCATATACGGTATAATAAAATTAAAATAAATGTATTATTACTAATACTACTGACCTTTTATTAGACAACTAATCAAAATGTATGGATAATAATGATAATAGTGTTGAATTGTCCGGTAATTGTATGGCTTATCCAATATGTGTTTGTATGTGTCTGTCTATTACACTATATGACTGTCCAGTATATACCACACCCATACTCACTAACAATAGATACTAAATATATTATAAAATATATATTATAATTAAATGATTTTTTTAATAATAAATACTATAGTTGTTTTTTATATATTGCAATATCAATAAATGATAATAATAATAATAGACGCCAACTGTACTAATACATTGATATAATATTTCATATCAGTGTATGTTATAAACAGTGTGTCTTAAACAGCGGTGGCGGCGATAATAATAATTACAATTATCTTGTCAACAAAACGTTAAATTTAAAAAAGTGATCAAGGTAGCAATGTTGTAGATAATTTTTATAAATAAATAAAATTGTAATTGATGATTTTTAAAAATTAATTATATGATTTACCAGATAATTGCAGTTCAACTATCATTTATAATTTTGTTTTAAACAGTCGACAGTAAACTATCTAGTATATAATATAATTAATTAAAAAAAATTATTAATTACAATTTTATTTTATTTTTACAATTATCTACAACATTGCCATTATTTGATCACTTTTTAATTCAACGTATTGTTGACCAGATAATTGTAATTAATAGCATCGCCGCCGCCGCCGCTGTTTAAGATTATATCTGTTATAAACTTATTGTTTTATATATAAAAATGTATTTATTTCCATATTTTTATTAAAATACAGTCACAGCTAACTAAAAACTATAGTTATATAATCAGTATTGTCGTTACAGCCAATCAAACAGGCATTAATAATACCTTTATAATAAATTATGTGATAATAAAATATTTAGATAACAATTAATTGCATAAACGATATATTTTTTTTATAACAAATGTAATAATACTTATAAAAATTTTTTTTCTTTGATAATATATTTCCTACATTTATAAGATAATATTTATAGTCATAATAATTGCATAATTAGTAATAAAATAATATAATTAAATCTTAATACAAAAATATTCAAAAGATTATATAAAAATAATTGATTATTTATATCTATATTATAATTATATTGTTAATTGTATTATTTTTTTAAATATAATTAAAATAAAAAATTGAGAAAAAAAACATAGAGATAATAATTAACAGTTAATTGCATTAAAACTATATTGTTATAACAAATGCCACTAAAAAAAATAATTATAAATTTTTGTTAATTTGCAATTAACTGAAAATTAAATTTAATAATTAGTTTATAATTTAATATATTTAGCACAAAAAAATTAATTAAAAAAATATTGAGTATATCTATTACATATTAATAATAATCATAATAATAATTGCATAATTTGTAATCAAATAGTATAATATCATAATCTGAGCAAAAATTATAGTAAAAATTAAAGATTAATATTAAAAAAAAAGTATTCAATAGATTATAAAAAAATTATTAATTATTTATAACTATATTGTGATTATATTGATAATTGTCAAACAAAAAATAAATAATTAAATCAAAAATTGAATGAAAACATTGAGATAATAATAATTAACAGTTAATTAAACATTAAATGAAATATTGTTATAATCAAAATCAAAATTAATTAAATGCAAATTATTTTTTTTAAAAAAATAAGACAAAAAAAACTAGTAATTAATTATTTTTAGATTTTTTATCCAATATTGTAATTTGCATTTGAATTTCTGCCATAGCATTCATCAGCTCCTGTAGTCTATCAGAGTCTCTGTGCTGCTGCTGCTGTTGCTGGTCAGCCACCACTACTACAGCTTCGGTATCCAATAAATGGTCGATCAATTGACTGTCATCGTTGTCGTCATCATTATTAATGGTCTCTAATTCAGATCCTATTTGATTCAGACTATCGGTATTGCTATCATTAACATTGAAAAAAACATATAAATTATTATTATTATTATTATTATATATAATATTAATTAAATAAAAAAAACTTATTATTTCATGCCTTATATCGATATTATTATCATTAATACCGACACCTGTCGTGTCGTTGTTATTGGAGTTGTTGTTGTTGTCCATCGATTCCGATACCGTTTGACTGATAATTGTTTTATCAATCGATTGATTGTCATCTATAATATTGATATCGTCATCGATTCGGACAATCGATTCATTACAAGTCCATTGGCTATTGGTTTCCGATTCGTCGACCAATATATCGGCCAAATATTTGTCTCTCACTGACAGAGCATTGATAAAATGTTTTGTTTGATTTGTCAGACATGCCATTAGTTTTCCGGTAGTTATTACATCACTAGTGAATTAAAAAAAAACAAAAATCATTTAATCAATGAATTAATGTAAACTTTTTTTTTAAAAAAAATAAAAATAAGTTAATACTTGTTGTTGTATTTGTTAGCAGAGATGATGGCATCGGTTATGGCTTTAGTTTGTTCGGTAAAACAGTCTCTTATTGTGTCCGATAAAGTGGTCGTTAATTCAGTCATCTTTGCAGACAATAAATCGCTGATAATTTTTAAAAATTTAATTAATATAATAAGTAAATAACATTTTTTTGTAAAAAATAGATAAAATACTTATTGGCTGTAATGACAGCATCAGTGATAACATCAGCGGATTGATTGGAAACACTTTGTCCGCTATTAGCCATTGATAACAGTGTTGTCATCTTTTCAAGGATTAGATCACTGGATGAAAAAAAATCATAGATAATACCAAACAAACAGAAAAAAATTATTAGTAATTAATTAAAATTTTTGAATTTAAACTATACTTTGATCGGTTGATAACTTCAGTCAAATATTTAACACTTTTTATCGATACGATGTTAATAACACTACGGCTATAATAACCATAAAACCAGACATAAGCTATGGGTTGGTCATCGGTTAGCTGGCGGTTGTCTTGCGGTTCATTGGTGTCCATATCCGACAAATACAATGACACGGTTTCCGTTTCAAACATATACTTTAGGGCCAACTGTTGTTTAAGTTGACCGACAGTCGGTGTTTGCGTCGGCAATATATTTAACGGTATAATTAGTGATTGTTGATTAGCATCCGATTTCTGAGTTTGTTTGAGTCCAGCCAACGACATATTAACCGTCACTTGAATGGGACGGATCTCAAACTGTATACTACCCGTCCTTTTCTGTTCGACGGTATAGTAGATATAATCAGCAAAATCAATAAACTGATCACAATTTAACCATTGATTCGTATCGTTTGACTGATTAGTGTTGCGTATCTCTAGACTAATATCTGTTTCGTTATATCCGTCGACACAAACATAGTATATATCCTTAACTCTGACCGGACCGGTGTGTCGACAAAACAGGTATTTAAAATCTGAATCACCGCTACTGTTGCTGTTGTTGTTGGGGTCGATCTGTTTGATATCAATCCGACAGTAATACTGACGGTTAACATCCTTTAGACAATTGTCACAACAGGACATAGTATTTGGTACGACATTAATCAAACTGTTCGCAATATTTGGGTAAAACCATGCATTTTCAATGGACATATCATCTAATAATTGACGTCTACTACGACTACTACTACTATCAGTCAAATACAATTTAGTCATCCGATAGCCGTATCTATTGGCTAACTCTTGTTTTAATTGGCCAATTGTTTTGGTATTTTTCGGTGATATACAATAATCCATAATAATGACCGATTGATTGGATGGTGCTATGGATGTTGAGACAGACATTTTGATAGTAATTGATTCAACTATTATCTCAAATCGACGACACTTATTACTGTTCCATTCAATTAAATCATTAGCTGAATAATAAGTATAATAATTAGTTGATGTATTAATTTCCCGTAAACTTAGATTCAGATTTTTGTCTGTACGGACATAACCGTTGACGGCCGCACCCAATAAGGTAAAGCCATATATTTGATTATAACACCTATTGCAACACTTGTATTCAAAATCATCTTCACTGGCTTCTGCATCGATTTGTTTGGTTATTATTTTATATATACAGTCTTTATCATAACCAGTAGTACAGCTACAACAAGCAGACATTGTATGTATAGATATGTTCAGACGTATGGGACGGGTATGTGTGTGATGTATGTGTTGTTTCCAATCGAGTAACAGTACTGTGTAATAATTTAAAAAAATTAAATTTAGATATTTTTTTTAGGTTATAACCAAGATTTTTGTAAATTTATAATTAAAAGTATATATATATACATAAATCAGGGTTAAGCAAGGTTTTGGATTTAGGAGGGAGTCTAGGCTGGAGTCAACTTGATAAATCTTTGGGAGGTCAAGGGTGGGGTATAGTTTTTTTCAGAAATCAAAGGGGCTAAGAGAAAATTCCCTAAAATATTTTTTAATTTCCGAATATTTCCATATAAATTCCATAAAATTGCTATAAGTTCCCGTATAAATTCTCAGGAAAATAGGTTAATTTTTCCATAATATAAATAATTTAAAAATTAATAAATTTTTTTTTATTTATTTATATTAAAATAATATTTTACTTAAAATTTAAAAATATTTGATTAAAGCGTACTATAACTACAACTAAACAAAAAAAAATAATTTATAAATAGTTATAGATTTCAATACCAATAGATTATAATAAGACACTACTATGATATACAGTATATATATATATATATATATATATATATATATATAAACATTGATGTAATATATATCGCATACCAGTGCTTATCAATACACTTTGAAAAATATTTATTTCATTATTATTTTTTTTAAGTCAAAGTACAGATACAGCCAACTAAAAACTATAATACATAATATCATACAATATATATATATACAGTATTATTAAAAACAAGTAATTTAAAACTTTGTTTAGTTATAACATTAAAGTTAAAAATTTCACAGATGGTTTGGGGGGAGGGGAGGGGGATTATAAACTGGGGATCAAAATATAAGGTCAATGTAATACCAAATAATACCGTATAGTATCAACCAATATATATATATATATATATATGTGTTAATTAATTTATTGTTTATATTTGTGTGATATTTATGCGAAACAATTTCGGTATATATATGTATATATGCGTATATATATATATATATATAATGTATATACAACACATTGGTTATAATACAGTAGTTTTTCAACAACAAAAAAAATACTTAGAATAGGATAATTCCTATCTACCGTTTCTCCCTCCCTTACCCCTCCCCCCTCACATACGCACACACACACATACACTAAATCCTAACCATCCTAAAAAGTAATAATAAAATTTATAATAAATTTAACGGTTTTAAGTGGTAACTTAAGTGTTCAAATATACAGTATATACTGTATATATATATATATATACTGTAAACATTTGTTACTGATTATCATATATATAGGGATAGAAAAAAATGTGTCTATATTTACACAAAAGATTATAACATATATAAGTAAAATAAAATAAAGATAACACACAAAAATTTTTAAATACTTTTATGCATCTCTCTCTCTCTATATATATATATAAATCATGTGATTATTTTGTTTTTAAAATTGATTTTTATTATTTTACAACTAATATATATTTTATATGAAAATTATTATTTTATATTTAAAATTTACAATATATTTAAGATTTCAGATTTAATTTTAGATATTTTTTTCAATTAAATATTTTCAATTTAAAACATATTATATATATATATATACTAGAGACAGACAAGAGAGAGAGAGAGAGAGAGAGAGAGAGCATATCTCTGAAGCAAATCGTCTCTCTCTCTCTCTCTCTCTCTCTCTCTCTCTCTCTCTCTCTCTCTCTCTCTCTCTCTCTCTCTCTCTCAATCACTTTCAATAGTATTTTTAGTTGAAATAATTCAATGGATATCTACTACCAGTATATATATATCCCAATGGATAGCCTTAAAAATGATTGTTGTTTTTCTGATTCATTTATTTTACTAATACTTGTTTTGTTTGTATATTTTTTCCCTATTATATTACATTTCAATCACAATTCAATATATATATTATATACTAAATAATGAAAAAATTCAATGAAAACAAAAAAACAAAATTTTCAAATAATATTAAATAATGATAATATATATATATATATAATAAGTATTTACAACAACTTTATTATTCAAAATAATAATAAAATAAATAAAAAAACAAAATGTTTGTTAAAAACAACTTAAAAAGTGTATTACATATATATACTACAGTAAAGTCAACCATTTATTGTGTTTGTTTTATTGTATTTATATAACACTTGTATTAATACAGTGTATACTGTACTTAATATAAGCAATATTTGATAATTATTTAATGATTTATGCATTTTTATATATACTAATAAATTATTTGTAGCTTAATTTAACAAACAAATTTGTTATATATATATATAATCTTATATTTATTTATTTTATATATACTATATATATATTATATTATTTACAGTATTAGAGGAATGCTATGTATAATACATTTTCTTAAACAATATTATAAATAAATAGATAATCTATAAATGTATTAATATAATTAACTATCAATTTATTTTTATGAAAAATATTATTAATTTCTTTTAATTACAGATATTTATCATTAGTTATTATAATATGAATATTACATTAACTTTTTTTTTGTAAAAAAAATTAGATATCATATATACTGTATAATAAAATTGAAATAAATATATATATATGTATAAATAAAATATATATATATATATTAAATTTAAATTATTATTAATAATACTAACCTTTTTTTCTAGACAACCACTAATCGGATGTATGGATAATAATGATAATAGTATTGTCTATTCAACTATATGTCTGTCCAATATATAACACACACACACAGTCACTAACAATTGATATGAATAACTAAATAAAAATATATATTTTTTATATAAATAAATAGTTGCTTTTTAAAGATTGCAATACCAATAATAATAATAATTTTTTGATAAACAAAAAAAATTGATGTAATATCTCAAACCAGTGCTTATCATACACTTTTGAAAATTGATATTTATTTCATTATTTATTTTTTTTAATAGTCAAAGTACAGACACACAGAGATAGCCAACTAAAAACTAATGGTATATAATATCACTGTATATATACTGTATTATTATAAAACTAAAAGTAATTTAAAACTTATGTTTTCAACGACAACAACAACAACAAAAAGTTTTAAAGTTAATGCAATTGATATCAATAGTTGAGTTAAATATTGAAGAAGTTTCTCATATGGTTTGGGAGGGAATTATAAACTGGACCCCAAAATATGAGTTCAATGTATACTATAGTACCGTATAAACTATATATATATATATTAATTAATTTATTGTTTTTATTTATGCGAAACAATTTCGGTATATATATATATATATACTGTATATACAGCCCATTGGTTATAATACAGTAGTTTTTCACAAATAGTTAAAATACTTAAAATAGGATAATTCCCATCTACCGTTCCTTCCTCCCTTACCCCTCCTCCCCCCTCACATACACACACACACTAAATCCTAACCATCCTAAAATGGTTAAATGGTTAAAAAGTAATAATAAAATTTGTAATAAATTTAACGGTTTTAAGTACAACTTAAGTGTTCAAATATACAGTATATACTGTATATATATATATTATAAATCCACCTAACAGTGGATAACCTATTAACGGACGGTTAAACTAAATAATTAAATATTTGTGTTATTTGTTAATCAATTGTTGTAATTAAGGGCTCATTAGAGAGCTATTGATGTGCCCTCTCATAAAAAATTATAAAATTAGTGAAAAAATTTGGCGCAAAAACACAATTGGATAACAACTACGACAACGTCTGGTCAACGCAATAGTGGACGCAATTTACGGTAAGTTTGTAATTAAATTATAATTAAATTAACAATATTTTTATTAATAATTAATTTTTTTCTTATAAAGTAATCACCAGTGAAGACATCAGTGGTGACAACAATGTCTACTAAAAAGGTAAGTGTTTTTAATTAATTTTTAAATCAATGGTTAACTGAATCCCCGTTTAACGGACGGACCACTTAACCAATGATTTAGATATTTTTAGACATAAATTATGTCCAAAAATATAATTTTTTTAATGTAATAAAAAATAATATATTTTTATTATAATATATACCGTATTAGTCCACATATATGTCCATATTTTATTTACACTTATAAATGATAATTACCGTAAAACCAACACATATTATGTGTTTTTTCAATTATAATGTGTTTATTAGAATAATACCGTATTACCAACACATATTATGTGTTTTTTTTAATTATAATGTGTTTATTAGATTAATACCGTAAAACCAACACATATTATGTGTTTTTTTTAATTATAATGTGTTTATTAGATTAATACCGTAAAACCAACACATATTATGTGTTTTTTAATTATAATGTGTTTATTAGATTAATACCGTATTACCAACACATATGTGTTTTTTCAATTATAATGTGTTTATTAGATTAATACCGTATTACCAACACATATTATGTGTTTTTTTAATTATAATGTGTTTATTAGATTAATACCGTAAAACCAACACATATTATGTGTTTTTTTAATTATAATGTGTTTATTAGATTAATACCGTAAAACCAACACATATGTGTTTTTTTAATTATAATGTGTTTATTAGATTAATACCGTATTACCAACACATATTATGTGTTTTTTCAATTATAATGTGTTTATTAGATTAATACCGTAAAACCAACACATATTATGTGTTTTTTTTAATTATAATGTGTTTATTAGATTAATACCGTATTACCAACACATATTATGTGTTTTTTCAATTATAATGTGTTTATTAGATTAATACCGTATTACCAACACATATTATGTGTTTTTTTTAATTATAATGTGTTTATTAGATTAATACCGTATTACCAACACATATTATGTGTTTTTTTTAATTATAATGTGTTTATTAGATTAATACCGTAAAACCAACACATATTATGTGTTTTTTTAATTATAATGTGTTTATTAGATTAATACCGTATTACCAACACATATTATGTGTTTTTTCAATTATAATGTGTTTATTAGATTAATACCGTATTACCAACACATATTATGTGTTTTTTTAATTATAATGTGTTTATTAGATTAATACCGTATTACCAACACATATTATGTGTTTTTTTTAATTATAATGTGTTTATTAGATTAATACTGTAAAACAAACACATATTATGTGTTTTTTCAATTATAATGTGTTTATTAGATTAATACCGTATTACCAACACATTATGTGTTTTTTCAATTATAATGTGTTTATTAGATTAATACCGTATTACCAACACATATTATGTGTTTTTTTAATTATAATGTGTTTATTAGATTAATACCGTATTACCAACACATATTATGTGTTTTTTCAATTATAATGTGTTTATTAGATTAATACCGTATTACCAACACATATGTGTTTTTTCAATTATAATGTGTTTATTAGATTAATACCGTATTACCAACACATATTATGTGTTTTTTCAATTATAATGTGTTTATTAGATTAAAACCGTATTGATAAGATATTTAACACATTTGTGATAATTAAAATTATAAAATAAATATATACACAAACAATTATAATATAAAACTACATATAAAATATTTCTAACTTACTAAATTAAATAGCGTAAAACATATGAAAACAACCAAAACATGATTGATGCTTTGGAACACAAGCGCCGAGATCCTAACATCTCTTTCGAGCGATTAGCTCATATGTATGATGTCGGCAAATCTGCTTTACATACGCGGTTTAGAGAACAGGTATATTATCAATAACCTGTTTATGAGTACTATACTTATGAGTTATATATTAGATTCCAGTTAACGCCAAACCCGGTAAATCGACAATATTGTCTAGTATTGCTGAACGAGAGTTAGTCGATTACTTGAAAACAATGGGAAATTGGGGATTTCCACTAAATGGTGATGAAATTCGTAGAATTGCTGGCGATTACTTAAGACAACTAAATCCTGAGTGTGCAGAACCAGGATCTCACTGGTTGACAAATTTTCTGACAAGACATAAGCTAAGTCTGTCCTGGCGAAAAGGACGAACAATTGATGTAATGCGGGCGGCAGTTTCAAGAGAAGTATTAGATGACTTCTATCAATTATTAGAAGATATATTTTCAGTAAGCTATATATATAGATGATTAGAGTTAACACTTACTAATAAAAATAATAGCGTGATGATGTAGATCAGGACCGCTTACCAAATTTACTCTGG
This sequence comes from Oppia nitens, assembly GCF_028296485.1. NCBI lineage: Eukaryota > Metazoa > Arthropoda > Arachnida > Sarcoptiformes > Oppiidae > Oppia > Oppia nitens. The sequence continues at coordinate 338,225 of NW_026533222.1, read as the reverse complement.
AACTGTGATGAACTCGGAATGCGACCTGATAAGACTGATAAACGAGTTATTGCTCAACGGGGATCACGTCAGGTTCACATTACTACTGGCAAAACACCAAAGAGATACACAACAACTCTTGCATGTGTCAGCGCTGCTGGTGTTTATATGAAACCTTTGGTATTATATCGCGGCGATCGTGAACCAAAGCAAAATTCTGCTAAGGTTTCTTGGAATGGAGCTGTCTATACAGTCTCACACTCTGGTTGGATGACATCTGTCAATTTTGTAACATTTTTGACTAAAGTTTTCATTCCTGAGTCGGAACCTTACACCGAACCTAATGAGTATCGTTATTTGATTGTTGATGGACACACATCTCATTGTTCACTGGAAGCAATCAAAATTTGTGTCGACAACAAAATTAGATTAATTCGCTTACCGTCACATTCAACACATCTATTACAACCCTTAGATGTTGCTGTTTTTAAACCATTTCGAGATATATCCGAACGCGCAATTAAAGAGATATCACTTAATGTTCCTAAATCGGTAAATTAAATTAATTTTTTAAAACAATTTTCTACAGTAAATATATTTTATAGTTAACTGACACACAAATACCAAAACTTCTTGAAATTGTTTGGCCTCAACTTCAAAGTAGCTATGCTATTAATGGCTTCAGAGCATCTGGTAATATCTTTAATTAAATATATATTTTTAATAAATTATAAATTATTATGTTAGGTATATTTCCATTGAACCGCTTGGCTATTACTGATAGTCAAATTGCTACTTCTCTTCAATTCGACAATCAATTGTTGTCAACTGTTGATTCTTCTATGTTATCATTAAGTAACACTGAAACTGAAGTTTCATTTTTTGTCAATAAATTGAAAACACATATTAATACTACGTGTAATACTTTGATTCAAACTCGCCAACGTAATCGATTCGGTGTTGATTTGACAAATCTTCCAAGTAATCGTCCTAAGTATGTTAATATATTTAATATATATTTATTTATTTACTATTTATATGTATAATTTATTAATTATAGCCCCGATAAATGTACGAATTGTAATCTCCCATATTCACCATTTAATTTCATGAAAGAAGATGAAGATATGATTTTTTGCGAAGAGGATGGCTGTAACTCATGGTATCACATTGTTTGTGTTTTTGCTTTGAGATATCTTCACAAAGACGAAATCGCAGCTATTTCGCCCTGGATTTGTCATAAACATAATTAAATTATTATTATAACTTATTTAAATATTATATCTTTTTATATCACATAAATTGTTTATCGTAGAATACTTAATTTAGTATTTTTTAATTTTATTGTTTGTATAAGATGTTAAGAATATGTATAAAATATTTGATTTATAAAAATTAATATTAACTAATTTTTATAATGGTAAAATTATGTGAGGTATTACGGTATATTATTATAATAAATATTTTGTTTAATATAATAAAAAAATTATTTGTAATTATATTACTTAATTAAATAATTATTTTTAATATATAATTATTTAAAATTATAAAAAAATTAATATTAATAAATTTAATTATATGTAATTTTATAACTTTTATTATTTTATAATTAGCAACATTATTGATGCCCATTGTGTTTGGTATATATATTTTTATTAATATTAAGAAAAATTTATCCGTCCGTTAAATGGTTGATATATCATATATAATATACCAAAAGTTAAGTCATAAAATTAGATTTTCAAATAGTGTAAACATTTGTTACTGATTATATATAGAGGTATATAATTTATATATAATATATTTTTTAAAAATTATCAATTAATATTCAAAAATATTGATTTTTATTGTTTTATAACAAATATATATTTTATATCAAAATTATTATTTTCTATTTAAAATTTACAATATATTAGATTTCAGATTTATTTTTAAATATTTTATTTCAATTTACAACATATTATATAAATATTTTTTGCTATACTAGAGATAGATAGATAGATAGAGAGAGAGAGAGAGAGAAAGAGAGAGAGAGAGAGAGAGAGAGAGAGAGAGATCATTGAATCATTATTTTATAAAATTTTTTAAAACAAATATTTAATTACAATATAAACAATTATTTTCATATCATTATATTAAAAAATACTACATATTTAGAGAGAAAAGTAGACCAGTGATTGTTATAGACTTTTTTTTAAAAAAAATTAATAAAAATAAAATCGATGTATAATATAGTACTGTCTATATATATATATATATCGATATATATATATATATATATATATATATATATATGTTAATTAATTTATTGTTTAGTTTGTGTTTATATTATATTTATTTGAAAAAAATTCCGTATATACTATACAATCCATTTGGTTATATAGTGTACAGTAGTTATTCACAAAACAGTTTTTAAAATACTTTTAAAAATAATATGATATCTACCGTTCCTCCCACCCGTTTCTCCCTTCCCTCACACACACACACACACACACACACACACACTAAATCCTAACCATCCAGACACCCATCCCATACCAAACCTAACCTAAAAAGTAATAATAATAATAATAAAATAGTACTATATTTTTAATAAATTTTTACACTGTTTAAGGTTTTTGGATAAGTGTTAAAACTTTTTACAGCTAACTATAGTATATTACAAACAACGTGTTCAAATATACAGTATATATATAATTAATTTAACAATTAATTTACAAAAATTTTGATTTTTATTGATTTTCTGCAAATATATATATATACAGTATATTGATATCAAAATTATAATTTGAAATTTACAATATATTAGTTTACAGGTTTAATTTTTTTTTTGGATATTTTATTTCAATTTACATTCAAATATATGATATTATTTTTGTTATACCAGAGACAGACAAAGAGAGAGAGAGAAAGAGAGAGAGAGAGAGAGAGAGAGAGAGAGAGAGAGTTAGAGAGAGAGTTAGAGAGAGAGAATTAGAGAGAGAATTAGAGAGAGAGAGAGAGAGAGAGAGAGAGTTTGAGAGAGTTAGAGAGAGAGAGAGAGAGAGAGAGAGGAGAGAGTGAGAGAGAGAGAGAGAGAGAGAGAGAGAGAGAGTGAGAGAGAGATAGAGAGTGAGAGAGAGAGAGAGAGAGAGAGAGAGAGCATTGAATCATTTTATATAAAAAAAATTTAAAACAAATATTTAATTACAAATATAATAAACAGTAATTGTTTTTAAAAAATATCAAATATACATGTGTAGAGTATTTAAAATTAATATTTAAAAAAATAAAATAAAATAATAAACTAAAATAACTTAAAATACAGTAAGAACTACTAATAAGTCAAACACAATGATCACAAAATCAATGCTAAATTAAAACTAAATTATTATAAATATCATTATTATTATTATATTAAGTTTTTTTTTAAAAAAAATAAAAAAGTTGAATCAAATAAAAATCAAACAAATAATATAATAAACAAAAATTATTAATATTAGTATTAGTTAAGCAAACAGTTGGTATGGATTTTATAATTCAAATGAAGGGGTGATACGAGTCATCCGATCGGATGTCAAACATATGGCCAACAAATCGCGCAAACGATTTATATTTTTTTTCCGGGATGTGCTATAACTGCTACCGAATGGTTGGCTATACGGGGTCTTAATGAATGGCCAACGCATCGGTTCGTTGGGCGTACAACTGGACCAATGAGTTCGCGGCGGCCGCCGCCGCCGATACCGGTAGTCATTGACTGGTCATCATTTCCGCCGCCGCCGCCTCTGTTGTCGTTATCATCGGCCACTTCATCGTCAATATTATGATCGCCGTTGTTGTTGCTGTTGTCCATCGGTTGACCACTTTGTTATCAAATCCATTTGGATGTCAAAAATGGCCAACAAATCGCGGAAAATCTTCGGCGGCCGACGAATTGAATGCCGACGACATATCTAAATGGTCGCCCGCTTTGGTCAGTACACTGTCGGCCTCTTTCTATTGTATATAAACATTAAAAATATTTACCCATAATTTAAATATATAGACTATAAACTATATAAACTATTTAAAACGGGTTATTTGACTTACGGGGCCATCCATTCACTGGGAAGGTTCCGACTTCCCATTGGCCACAACTTTGTCCATAATCTAAATCAAACGGTAATCAAAAACAACAATAAAAACTATTAATACCACATAAAATACATGTGTGAAACAATTTATAACAATTATTATCTTTTTTTAAAAAAAAAAAACTACAGTACCTCCGGAAGCGGTGGACAATGGCTTATAACTCGTCCATACAATAGTCCTGCAAAATAGTCGATCAATACGTCCACCAAATAGTGTGGCCGTAATCGGCATTAAAGTTTCTCATCTCATCTTTCGGTATATCAAAACAATTGATCAAAACAATTGACAAATCAGTTAAATAATCAATTTTTTTGTTGTGTCGACAAATGCCCTTCAGATTGATTGATATATACTTAAAAACATTCGATTCAAAAAACTTTCCGTAGTCTTCATCGTCGGTAAAGTCGACTAAAATTGATTTTTTTTTGTTTGGGATTTTCTCTTAATTTCATATAAAAAAAAAATCGTCAAACTCTACGGACATCGGGTCTCATTCGGATGTTTTTCGGACGCATATAAAACTCGAAAAACTCGTTCGGTCCGGACATGACCTCCAATTCCGACTGTCTGTGCGACACCAGTACCCGAACCAATCATTATGATCGGTGTCGACACTGTTGCCGGTAATTTCAAGTATAGATTCTTGCGTTTAAATACTTTAAGACACCTCAGGTCCGATTCGAGCGATAGTTTTGTCAATTGATCGGCAATATCGCCGCCACCGCCGCCATCGATATCAACGGTACTTGACTTTTGCCGCCGATTAAAAAGTCTCGACAACTGTCCAGTAAATACACCAAATAGTTGACTGTCTTTACGCTGATTTCTTGGCTGGAATTCGGTTACAGAAAATGCTATTTTGAATTGATTACGATTTTCAGGATCCGGTCCATTGCAGACACTGTAATAGCGTGGTGTATGACAAGCAATATTGGCCAACAATACCGCTAACGGTGGTCGACACGAGTCGAATAGACGAAGAATATCCAAAATGTTGACAAAATTATTTCGTATGTATTTGTTATAGTCATCGGAACCTTCGCGACTACTCAGCTCAAGAAGTCGTCTTTTGTGAGCCAAATCACTACAGAAATCGGCTAAATGTCTGAGAAATGACTTCTTTGGTACAGATCTTAGTTCTAAATAGTATTTTAAGAGATCCTTGACTTTACTAATTGATGGTAAATGTGGAAACAGTTCGGTGGTTAGTATTTGGCAATAATAGTCACGTTTGTCGGATTGAAGATCAAAACAATAGTCGATTAGTTGATCCACTTCTTCATCATAGTTGCCAATAATAAAACCGAACGAATCGCCCGCTTCATAGGTGATGATGACATCACTGCTATTATCGTCTAATCTAACGGTTGCCTCAAGTATTGTCTTGTAATCAGTGACTACATCACTGTCATTATCATCATTACTGGCCGACAATTGTCTCATTGAAACAATTGTTGAATCAGTTATCTGTGAGTCCATGACTGGCAACGATGGAAATGGAAACTCTTTTGGCTGATATTTTTCGGCAAATTCTTCGGGAAGTGTTTCCCAAAGTTTGACTTGAAATGCCAACGATTTACTCGATATCAACGGTAGTGTTAGTTCGGTTAGTTGTGACAAATTCGGGTCTTCGGTGACCATTATCGGTAAGTTCTCAGTGGTAGACATATTGCCAGACACTTGATCCACGACCACTGGTAAGACTTTGACCTCGACGGTAGGTATCGAGACAGTGGTGTAGGCGTTAAAATGTTTGAGTAGTGCACCGAATAGGTTGTCAATCCAGGGTTCGACTCCCAGTTCAAGACCGACGGCGTCGTCAACGAAACCCGTGTCGTAAAAACGTTTGGCCGACAATTGATGCAAACGTTTGTCTTATTATTTTTGGAGATCAGATAAAACTTATTATTAATCACAACAACAACAGATAAAGACATTAAAAGTAAGACATAAGAAGTTAGTCATCAGATATCTTCCGACGACAACAACAACAAGAAAAAGATGTCTTAAAATAAAAGTAAAGTTTTTTTGGGAACAACTTCTCTACAAAAACTACAACAACAGATAAAAAAGACTTTAAAAGTAAGACATAAGAAGTTAGTCATCAGATATCTACCGACGATAACAACAACAAGAAAAATATGTCTTAAAAATAAAAGTAAAGTTTTTTTTGGGAACAACTTCTCTACAAAAACTACAACAACAGATAAAAAAAGACTTTAAAAGTAAGACATAAGTAGTTAGTCATCAGATATCTTCCGACGACAACAACAACAAGAAAAATATGTCTTAAAAATAAAAGTAAAGTTTTTGGGAACAACTTCTCTACAAAAAACAAAACAAGAGATTAAAAAAAAAACCAAAATCTTTGCCAAAATTGGCAAATCGTTCGTAGTTTGTGTCGCCCAACGCCAACACCGTATAGGATAAGTGGGCGAGTAGTCCGCGCGGGTGAGTCCGTCGCCGGTATCGCCTAAAAAATTTGACCGCTTGTTCGGGCGGTTCGCCTTCGCCAGTAGTGGACACTACAAATATGACTGTATGTTCCGTTTCCAATTGAAACTGATTGCCGTCACCGTTGCCGACGTCATCGATGGCCGATAGCGGTAGTCGGTCAACACCGATACCACCGAATTGGCCGTCCTGTTCGCGCAGTACTTCCAGTTGATGGCCTCGGGCTAAGTGGTCGTAGATTTCCTCCGAGATAGCCTGGGACTGGCCAGTCTGCGAGCCGTACAAGGGCGGAAGTTCGGTATATGGTATATTTAATTATCATTAACATATAGAAAACTTATGGTCCTATTATACATTTATAAACCTATACTATATTTATAGCCATAAAAAGGACTTAAAAAAAATAAATTAATGTGTGTTTTGAACAGGGTTTTAAAAATGGCAGGCATAAACAATAGATGCCTATTTTGCCAAATGCCTGCCGTGCCTCTGCCATGCCCTGGGCATCTATTTTAAGGTGGTGACACCTACTATTTTAATTTTATATTATTAATTTATCACAATTTGTTTTATCGATATTTGTTTGTATTTTTGTTTTGTATATCTTTACTTAAAAGGTAATATCATTGGAAATAATTATATTAATTGTAAATTTAATTAACAAGCAATTTATTTATAAATATAAATATCAATAGGCAACTGTATTTATAAAAATAATGTAATTTACTGTTTTTAGCTTGTTAATTAATTTACAATTAATATAATTATTTCCAATGATATTACCTTTTAAGTAAAGATATACAAAACAAAAATACAAACAAATATCGATAAAACAATGTTTTATAGATAAATTAATAATATAAAATTAAAATAGTAGGTGTCACCACCTTAAAATAGATGCCCAGGGCATGGCAGAGGCACGGCAGGCATTTGGCAAAATAGGCATCTATTGTTTATGCCTGCCATTTTTAAAACCCTGTTCAAAACACACATTACTTTATTAACAGTTAATTTTTTTTAGTCCTTTTTATGGCTATAAATATAGTATAGGTTTATAAATGTATAATAGGACCATAAGTTTTCTATATGTTAATGATAATTAAATATTTTTTTTATTGCAAATCAAAAGTTATGTAACATTTCATCAGATTTTTAAAAAAATAAATGTTTTTTTAATATACATATTGATTAATCAGGGTATTAATGATATTAAATTAATTTAATATGATATTAACAGTTTAATAATGAATTTAAAATATATTTATAAATAATTATTATTAAATATTTTTTACAAATATAAATTTTTTAAATTAAAAAAATTAAAGAAATTAAAAAAAAAATTAAATTATAATTTTGTCAAATTGTTTAAAATACAATACAATTATTGTAATTTCAATGCTTTTTCTGGCATATCCTAGAAATATATTTAAACAAAAAAAATTATTTTATAATTTAAGTAAATTATAATATTATATATTAAAGTAATTTGAAAAAATGTATTATTATATTAAATATTATTTAATTAAATTAATTCTCTCATTATCTCTCTCTCTCTCTCTCTCTCTCTCTCTCTCTCTCTCTCTCTCTCTCTCTCTCTCTTTCTCTCTGATATCAATTTATACTAATAATGTTTTTTTTATAAAATTATTTATTTTTAAATTGAATAATAAATAATTATTAAGTTTAATAATAAATTTTAAATATATTTATAAATAATTATTATTAAATATTTACTAAAAAGTATATTATAATTTTATGTTATTTAATGTTTTAAATACAAAAGTATTATTGAATATTGAATATTGTTTTTATCAGAATATACTAGAAATAGAGTTGAAAAAATAATTTTAAAATTTAACCTAAAAATAATATGATATAACACACACATACACACAAACATACACACAAACATACACACACATATAGACATATACACACACTTAGACATACATACATACACACACATACATACATACACACACACACACAAACATACACACACATATAGACATATACACACACTTAGACATACATACATACACACACATACATACATACATACACACACATACATACATACACACACACACACAAACATACACACACATACATACATACACACACACACAACATACACACACATACATACATACATACACATACATACATACACACACACACACACACAAACATACACACACATACAGACATACAATATGCTCTAAATAGAAAATTTTGCAGGAAATTTCAAAATTAAAAAAAAAACAAATTTATTAAAAATTTTACTTTAGTAGAATGTAATTGTTTTAAATTTTATGCCAAAAACTTTCATTACACAGTCCTAGCAACAAAAATAAAATAAAAATAAAATTAATATATTTATATATAAAAAAAATTTGTAATTATTTGTATAATATTTGATATATAATAATAATAATAATAATAATAATAATAATAATAATAATAATAATAATAATATAATAATAAATAACATAATTAATCAAAAACTTAACTCTAAGATCATTATATTTTGTTGTATTAATTAATCCATTTTTGATTTCATTTTTATAATCTTTGGTTAGTTTTTCGTTGGATTCTATATTTTCAATTATTTTCGAATGATGACAATATTCATATGTTTGACTACAATATAATAATAATTGTTTTGCAACATTTTTATCGGTTTGCAAATCAACTATCGATTGATTATATTTAGTCAATTGAGATTGGCTTTCATCATCATATAAACAATCGTCAGTTAATTGATTAAGCTAATTTTTTAATTTTTTTTTTTGAAAAAATAAACCAATTAATTAATTATTATTTATATTTGTATATAATAATAATAAAATAATGTACGTGTTTGCCTGTATAGAAACAAACACGTATAGAATATATACAAAAAAAATCTAAATATATACAGTTGATGCCACTTAAAAAATGTTTTAATTTGTATTATATTCTATTGTTATTGTTATTTAATTGATTCTAATTAATATTTATATCAATAATATATGTTATTGTTTTTAGCAAGTTACTTTATATATATATATATATAACTTATTTAATATTATTAGGTAACAGGTATAGAGTATTTGAATATGGTAAAGGTTAGGCTATGTATACACTATATTAGTAAAAACTTTAAAATTTTAATTTGGCATAATATTAAATATATACTTTTTCAATTTGTAACTTCCAATTCGGTGGATGTTGTGGTTGAATAATCATTTCTGGTTTACAATTTCTTAAAGCATTTATTATGTTTGTATTGACATTATCCGGTGAATTACATAGTTGTTGTTGAATAATATTGTTATACAGATATTCTTGTTCTTTAACTAATTTACCTTGATAATCTGGCCAATCTGTTAAACCCAATGATAATTTTTCACATTCCTAGTAGAAATCAAAATTAAGATCATATAAAAAAAATCATATTAAAATCTACGTTGTTTAATCTATATAAATATTATTTTAAATATTAGTTAATACATTCAAGTTGTACATATTATATGAACAGTGAGTGTAGCAGTGAAATACATTATTAATAGTAATAGTAATAGTAATAGTAATAGTAATAGACACACACACACACATAAACATATATATCATAGTATAAATTACATACTAAATCTTTAAATTTTTTAGGTAGTACTCCATGTTTTCCCTCATGTTTTTCAATATCCAATTCCATTACTAACTGTTTATTATTATTCAGAAATGCCATCATTTTTTCATCCACACACTGTTGATATACATGTCCAACACAATAACTGAGCATGATAAATTTACTAACTGGATCACTTAGGTTTACATGATTATAGTTAACTAGTCTACTATCCAGTCCTATAGAACATTCAGTTTTAATTTCTAACTCCTGTTTGTTATTCAAAATAAATTATTATTAATTAAAAATATAAATTTATATAATAATTATTATATCAACAATATATTTATATATATATAGACTTACTTTTGCTTCCAGTTTTAATAAGTTTGTAGTTTTATTTTGTTGCGGACCTAACTTTGGACGACTACATGACATAAAATTGTTGAGTATCTGACTATTGATAGTACTATTAGGCGAACAAATTTGTTTCGATAAAAAACTTTTGTGTTCATCAGTCCATCGTTTCTCTAATTGTTGTACTTTTGATTGAAAGATTGATAACTGTTGTCCATCTGATTGTGACTGTTGTTGTTGGGGTTGTTGTGGGTTTGAAAGTGTGGGTTGTATTTGTTGTTGGGGTAGTTGTTGTTGTTGTTGTTGTCCATAGACAACAATAGTAATACAACTACTGGCTACTAGTAAAACATTTACTAAGTTAACTAGTAACATTTTATTGTTGTTAACTATTTTTGTTTAGTACTATACTTGTATTTATAATTATATTCAATAACTACAATTTTTTTAAAATAATTTTTATTACTTTTCTATTTAAACTCTAACTTATAACTAAACTATATTTTTTAAAAAATAAAAGCAATCAATTATAATTTGAGTTTACAAAAATATGGTTTAAAATTAATTAAAAATTATATAATAATTTTTTTTTAAATTTAATTATAGAATAATTTTAATTTTAACTTTAATATATTTAATTTTTTCTACTATTTTTCTTTACTACTATACTTGTACTACAATTTACTATAATTTTTATTACTCTTCTAATTAAACTAACTTATAACTAAAATATATTTTTTTAAAAATAAAATCAATCAATAATTATTTGAATTTACAAAAATATGGTTTATAGTTAATTAAAAATTATGTTAAAATTTAATTATAATTAATTTTATTTACTGTATATAACTTTTCATTATAGAATAATAATAAAAATTAATAGTTTGACATATAATTATAATTTAATAGTATTTATCTATAATTACTAAATAATTTATAATAATAGAATTTAAAAAAAATATTTATTTAGAATTAATAATTAGTACAATAGATTTAATAGAATAACATTTAAATCTTAAATAAACTATTTAATTAAAAAATAGTTAAATAATTTTGTTGACAGAAAATATCAACTTTAAGTTAGTATATGTACTTATGATTTATTTGTATTAAGTTTATTGGTTATAATTAAAATAACAAAATTATTACATAATTTTAATTAAATATATACCATATTTTCTAATAACAAATAATTATTTTTTCAATAAAATAGTTTATTTAAGATTTAAATATTATTGTATTAAATCTATTGTACTAATTATATAATGTAAATAATTTTTTAAATACTAATCTTTTAAATTATTTAGTAATTGTTCATAAATGCTATTAATTATAATTATATATTAAACTATTAATTTTATTATTATATCATATAATGATGAGTTAGATACAGAAAATAAAACAACATATAAAATTAGTTATAATTAAAATAACAAAATTATTATATAATTTTAATTAACTATACACCATATTTTTTTAAACTCAAATAATTATTAATTGCGTATAAATTTTAAAAAAATATAATACAATAAAATGTTTATATATTTCTAATTTTTATTATTATTATTATTTATTATTTTCTTGATAGGACTGCGAAATGAAAGTTCTTGGTATGTGTATGTGTATGTGTATGTGTATGTGTATGTGTGTATGTGTATGTGTATGTGTGTATGTGTATGTGTATGTGTATGTGTATGTGTATGTGTATGTGTATGTGTATGTGTATGTGTATGTGTATGTGTATGTGTATGTGTATGTGTATGTGTATGTGTATGTGTATGTGTATGTGTATGTGTATGTGTATGTGTATGTGTGTATGTGTATGTGTATGTGTGTGTGTATGTGTATGTGTATGTGTATGTGTATGTGTATGTGTATGTGTATGTGTATGTGTATGTGTATGTGTATGTGTATGTGTATGTGTATGTGTATGTGTATGTGTATGTGTATGTGTATGTGTATGTGTATGTGTATGTGTATGTGTATGTGTATGTGTATGTGTATGTGTATGTGTATGTGTATGTGTATGTGTATGTGTATGTGTATGTGTATGTGTATGTGTATGTGTATGTGTATGTGTATGTGTATGTGTATGTGTATGTGTATGTGTATGTGTATGTGTATGTGTATGTGTATGTGTATGTGTATGTGTATGTGTATGTGTATGTGCATGTGTAAATATGTAAATGTGTGGGCATTTAAAAATAAATTGTTTTATTATAATTTATAAGTAAAAGTTTTTTATATAAACATTACAATTTTAGCATTGCACAACAATATGGTCACATAAAAATCATTACATATTATAATGGTAATATCATATTATAAATTAATAATACTAATTTTTATACAGTAATTTTTTAACTTTTAACTATAAACTTTTTATTTATAATGATATATCAATAAATAAAAAGCAGGTTTCTGTCAAAAAAAATGTTTTTGTAATAAAATAAAAACTAAACTTTTTTAATACCTGTAGTATAGCATAACATATTGATAATACTAATGTATTAGTACAATATTATGGTATCATGGTTGCTAAAATGGGGGTAGGGGTCAAGGCCTATTACCCCTTTTTGGCTTTTACACCCTATCCTGAAGCCAAAAATATAGGTGGCTCCCTACCCTGGCTTACACAATAGCTTAATAGCAATAAATATGATAACGTAATTTAAGAGTAGTGTCAAAAAAGTTGACCAAATATTTAATTACCATAGATATCAAATGTAAACTAATGTCAAGTAGTAGTACAGGACCTCTAGTATTACCCATAATACTAAAATGAGGATCTCTAGCGCTATTTTTTTCTCAATTGATTGAATTATTATTTTATATATATATATCTTAATTTGTATTTATCAGATTTTATAATAATTACTATTAACTTAATTTAGTTAAATAAAATTCATCTATTAAAATTTTATATTAAATTTAAAAAAATTAATAGCTTATGTATAGAAAATAACTAAATAAAAATATTATTTAACATTATTTACATTAAATAATATTATAATATATGTAAAAAAGTAATTACTGTATTATATCTAAACATAAAAAATAATTATTTATTTATTAATTGACAAAAAATGTGCTTTAAAAATAGTTAAAATTAGTTATTTAAGGTTTAATATGAAATACTATATAAAGATATATTCTTTAAATACTTATTTAGAGTTAATTAGTAATTATTTCTTACATTTTTATAATTATAAGTCGTTATATTAAATACAATACTATAATTACATTTTTAATTAATTATAATAAATATTTATATAAATTTATTCGCTATTCAAAGTTTTTTTTGTAAAAATAAATATTAATTTTAGAAAACTTTTTGAGTATTGATAAATTAAGTTATAAATATTTTTATTAGTTAATTTATATATAATTTAGTGGGAATATATTGATAATTTATAGGGTATATTGTGGGAATTTAGTTTGAATTTAGTAGAAATTTATTAGGAATTTAGTGGGAATTTAGTAGGAATTTAGTGGGAATTTACTCACATTTGGCAAAAATTGTCGTTTAAAAATGCAATAAAAATGTCACCCCTATACCTCCTCATGCTTTTTTAGAAATATCTGCCATTTTACCCCACCCCCCCCTATACTCCCCTGAAATCGAAAACTTTTAGCAATCCTGATTGTTATATAAATTGCAAATAATATTTTCAAAAAATAAAATTTATAATCATTGCAACAGTTATTGTATTGCTATTGTTTTAAGCGATTGATAACAACAATAGTGGTCACTACCCGACAACCATAACAACCATAATATCGTGGATGAAGCGGCTGATGATTACTGCGGCGGCAATGATGATGATGACCAGTCATCGATTACCGGCAACGGTGGCGGCGATCCAAAAACAAAGTTGTACGCCTAATGAACCGATGAACTGGTTATTATTATTATTATTATTATTAAGACCCGTATCGGCCAACCACTCGGTAGCCGTTATATTACATGCCATGTTTGACATCCGATCCGATTGATTGAACAGTAAGGACACGTATTTTTTACGTACAAAAGATTTTTTTTTTTGAAACAACTTTATATAAGTATTGTTTACTGTATTGCAGTCATTATAATCATTTGGATAATATTTACCGATTGATAACATTGTGGTCACCGGACGAACAATAGCAACGTTAACCTTAATATTGACTATGAAGTGGCCGATAACGGTGAAGAAAACAGCTGCGACACTGATGACCAGTGTCAATGACTACCGGTAACAGTGTTGGCGGTGGCCCTAAATTGTTGATCCAGTTGTACGACCAACAAACCGATTTATTGGTCATTATTAAAACACGTATCACCAATCATTCGGTAGCTGTTATAACAATCGGCTGAGAGGACAACAACAACGGCGATCATAATATCGATGATGAAGTGGCCGATGATGACGACAACAGCGGTAGCGGCGGCAATGATGACCAGTCAATGACTACCGGTAGCGGCTTTCAAGTACTGTATGTAAACATTGTATACACAGTATTACAGTATATATACTATATTGCAGTCATTATAATCATTTTGGATAATAATATTTATCTACCGATTGATAACAAAGTGGTCACCCGATGGACAACAACAACAACGGCGATCATAATATCATTGACGATGAAGTGGCCGATGATGACGACAACAGCAGCGGCGGCGTAAATGATGACCAGTCAATGACTACCGGTAGCGGCGGCCGCGAAGTCATTGGTCCAGTTTTACGCCCAACGAACCGATGTGCTGGCCATTCATTAAGACCCGTATAGCCAATCATTCGGTAGCCGTTATAACACATCCGCAAATCAATATGAATCGACTGAGAGATTTGTTGGCCATATGTTTGACATCCGATCCGATGACAAACAGTACGGATTGGTATTTTTTCCATACAAAAGTTGGTCGCATTGTCAGCCGCCGAAGTATTCAATGATATTCTGCCGAACTATAGGGTTAAGGAAAAGATTAACGAAGAAGAAGACGAGAAGAATGCCCGACGAAAAAACTTTCAACTGAAGAAAGAGACGAAACGTTTGCGCGAATACGAGAAGACTTTGATCCAATTGTATCGTTTGTTTTTGAATCGCTTGAACCGTATGGTCGATGCCGTACGCTATCGGCCGAAAAAATCCCATAAGATGTCGGCCCAGAAATCGGATTTCTATGACCAGATGGGTGTCAGCGATCGGGCGAAACAACGTTTGACTATCATTGGTGTTAAATGTTTGTCACAATTGGTGTTAACACATCTGCACTTCAATTTTCGTCAACAAATTGTCGAAACTTTAGTACAATCGAAACATATTAAATATTTTAGTAAAACTTAAACTTAAAAATTTTAGTATTATTATATTAGTATAGTATATTATATTAGTATAGTATATTAGTATAGTATATTAGTATAGTATAGAATAGTATATTAGTATAGTATAGTATAGTATATTAGTATATAAGTATATAATAGTATTATATTAGTATTTTATATTTTAATCATTAAAATCAATGAGAATACACATTACAATGACAATAGAATTTACTAAAAAAAAACTATAAAATATAAATAAATGAATAATATACAGTATATATATATATAAATACTATAATAAAAAAAATATTCACATTTTAAATGCTGATTATATTTTTATTTCTTTTTGTTATATATAAGTTTTATCATTTTTTTTTACATTTTAATTATTTTTTTTTATTTAATAAAATTTAATTTTATAGTTTTAGATCCGTGTTTTTTAATCCATCCATCCGTCAATCCATCCGTCAGAAACAGCAGTAAAATTTCATTCGGATTCATCTTTCTTTCCAATTTTTGCAAATTTCTTGACCACATTCTTCAACGCATTTTTGGCTCTAACTTTAGAACTTAGTTTAAATGCTAATTCTCGACATTCGTAATAACTATTGCATGTGTTATTATCATAGGCAGATCTTTCGCAATTCACTTTAAATTTTTTCATTATTCAATGTATCGTATTTCTCATTAATATCACCATTACAATTGATAGTTAGTGTTGGTTCAAAGATACAATAAACACTTGAGTAGATAATGAAACTTGAAAGAATCAATTGTATAATTAAAAGTGATTTCATCATTAGTTTAGTTAAAATATTTATACTTGAAGTAAATAATATTTATAATTTTAAAACTATTATATATTTAACATATTTTTACTCAAGTTTATATAGTTTTTAAAATCATTTTTATTTTTTATTTTAATTAATCTATTGTCGAAAAAGTTTTATAATTAATTTATTTATGTAATAACTAATAGTTATTATCAAAAACATTTAAAAATGTGTTTAAAATGTAAAACAATTTATTATAATAGTTAATATTATAATAAACATTTGTTTGATTAATTAATTTTTTTATTATTATGTAACTATTAATAGTGTATATTGTTAAAATTAAATATTATACTAGTGAATTTTTAAATAACATTTTTTATATTTAATATACTGTACAATCAATTTAAAATTTGTTAATATATTTAAATTATAAGAATTGTTAAAAATACAAATTGTAATTTTTATTAAGTATAATTTATTTATATATATATTAATATTATATATTAACAAACAAACAAACAAACACACACACACACATACACACATACATACATACAATCACACACACACACATACATACACACACACACACATACACACATACACACATACACACAATCACACACACACACACATACATACACACACACACATACATACATACACACACACACACATACATACATACATACCGGGCATTAACACTATTATCATTATTATTCATACATTTTGTTAATTTACAAGTAATTAAGGATAAATATCTGTTTAATTTTGTTTGTTTCTTATATCAATGTTTTGTATGCTATATAATTAAATTATTGTTTTTTTTAAAATTATTATACATATACATACATATTATACATACTAAAAATGTATTTTGTTACAAATAATATATAGTATATATTGTAAAATAATATAATAATAATTAATGTATTTAACAGTGTCTGTATTTTAACTAAAAATAATGATTTAAAATATTTTTCAAAGTGCATGACAAGCAATTGTATTAAATATTATTAATATATTAATGTTTTTTATACAGAAATTTATATTGCAAATTGTAATTTATAAAAGTAACTGTTTTATTAAAAAAACAAAACTTAATTAATATTTTTTATAAATATATTACATCCTATATTTGTAATTTTTTAATACTTAAAATCATAATACATTTATCATGACATATGTCATCAATTTGACAATATATATTTACTATACTTATACATATTTAACAATATTTAAGTTATACGGTATATACTGTATATAATAGTAGTTTATTATTTAAAAAAAACAAAACTTAATTAATATTTTTAAAAATATATTACATCCTATATTTGTACATTTAATGTATAAAATCATAATATACACTAATTAATCATGACATATGTAATCAATTTGACAATATATTTACTATACTTATACATATTTAACAATATGTAAGTTATGTATACTGTATATAATATTAGTTTATTTTTTTAATAAAAACCGGTCATAAGTTGCATATGTTAAATAAAATTTTTATTAATTATATATACAGTATTTTTTATACAATTAATTCATATAATACTTTACAAAAAAAATATTTTATTACATACAGTATTATAATAAATATATATACTGTATA
>NW_026533222.1:207500-315000 GCF_028296485.1 Oppia nitens | reverse complement strand
ATAATATAATTCTAATGTTTTTATGTGAATTTATAGACTGGTTTCTAATTAATATATATATATATATATATATTTAGCAACAAATATATATTTGTTGCTATAAATATATTTTAAAAATAACAATTAGTTTTGTTGAATATAATTAATTGTTTTTTTTAAAATAAATTTTTGCTAAAAATATTAGTAAAATTATTAATATTATTTAGTATAGTTAGAGATGAAAAAAAACTAATCACTCAATAAAAAAAACCTAATAAATTATTTAATTATCATTTATTTTATTATTATAAAAAAATAGTTATTATTAAAAACTAAAAGTTTTTTTTGTGTTAATGCTATCTAAGGTATGCTAACTATATGTATATATTTTTTTTTAAAAAATATCTAAATTTAATGAAATGTTACATAACTTTTGATTTGCAAACAGTTTTATCAAAAAATAAATAAAAATATTTTTCAACAGAAAACATTTGGTCCTATTATACATTTATAAACCTATACTACATTTATAGCCATAAAAAGGTCTAATAATTAACTGTTAATAATAAAGTAATGTGTGTTTTGAATAATGTGTTTATTATTATTATTATTAACAACAACAACAACAAAAATATGAAAGAATACTTTTGGTCCTATTATACATTAATAAACCTATACTATATTTATAGCCATAAAAAGGACTAAAAAAAAAATTAACTGTTAATAACTTAATAATAATAAAGTAATGTGTGTTTTGAATGATATGTTTATTATTTATTTATTATTTTATTTTTTATATAATTTTTTTTTATTTTTTTGATCAAACATTTAGTGTAAATATTCGGTAATTTGTTGTTGTTGTTGTTGACCACCGATTTTTCGGGTTTCATGAACACCCGAACTAACCAACGTATACTCATATTGTACGGCTCGCAGACTGGCCAGGCCCAGGCTATCTCGGAGGAAATCTACGACCACTTGGCCCGAGGCCATCAACTGGAAGTATTGCGCGAACAGGACGGCCAATTCGGTGGTATCGGTGTTGACCGACTACCGCTATCGGCCATCGATGACAACGGCGGCAACGGTGTTGGCCATCAGTTTCAATTGGAAACCGAACATACAGTCATATTTGTAGTGTCCACTACTGGCGAAGGCGAACCGCCCGAACAAGCGGTCAAATTTTTTAGGCGATACCGGCGACGGACTCACCCGCGCGGACTACTCGGCCACTTATCCTATACGGTGTTGGCGTTGGGCGACACAAACTACGAACGATTTGCCAATTTTGGCAAAGATTTAGGTTTTTTTTTTAATCTCTTGTTTTGTTTTTTGTAGAGAAGTTGTTCCCAAAAAAAAAACTTTATTTTAAGACATCTTTTTCTTGTTGTTGTTGTTGTTGTCGTCGGAAGATATCTGATGACTAACTACTTATGTCTTACTTTTTAAAGTCTTTTTTTTATCTGTTGTTGTAGTTTTTGTAGAGAAGTTGTTCCCCAAAAAAAACTTTTTATTTTAAGACATCTTTTTCTTGTTGTTGTTGTTGTTGTTGTCGTCGGAAGATATCTGATGACTAACTACTTATGTCTTACTTTTTAAAGTCTTTTTTTTATCTGTTGTTGTAGTTTTTGTAGAGAAGTTGTTCCCCAAAAAAAACTTTTTATTTTAAGACATCTTTTTCTTGTTGTTGTTGTTGTTGTTGTCGTCGGAAGATATCTGATGACTAACTTCTTATGTCTTACTTTTAAAGTCTTTTTTTTAATCTCTTGTTTTGTTTGTAGAGAAGTTGTTCCCAAAAACTTTACTTTTATTTTTAAGACATATTTTTCTTGTTGTTGTTGTTGTTGTTGTTGTCGTCGGAAGATATCTGATGACTAACTACTTATGTCTTACTTTTTAAAGTCTTTTTTTATCTGTTGTTGTAGTTTTTGTAGAGAAGTTGTTCCCAAAAAAAAACTTTTATTTTTATTATTTTAAGACATCTTTTTCTTGTTGTTGTTGTTGTTGTCGTCGGAAGATATCTGATGACTAACTTCTTATGTCTTACTTTTAATGTCTTTATCTGTTGTTGTTGTTGTTGTGATTAATAATAAGTTTTATCTGATCTCCAAAAAATAATAAGACAAACGTTTGCATCAATTGTCGGCCAAACGTTTTTACGATACGGGTTTCGGTGACGACGCCGTCGGTCTCGAACTGGGAGTCGAACCCTGGATTGACAACCTGTTCGGTGCACTACTCAAACATTTTAACGCCTACACCACTGTCTCGATACCTACCGTTGTTGAGGTCAAAGTCTTACCAGTGATCGTGGATCAACTGTCGGGCAATATGTCTACCATTGAGAACTTACCGATAATGGTCACCGAAGACCCGAAATTGTCGCAACTAACCGAACTAACACTACCGTTGATATCGAGTAAATCGTTGGCATTTCAAGTCAAACTTTGGGAAACACTTCCCGAAAAATATCAGCCAAAAGAGTTTCCATTTCCTTTGTTGCCAGTCATGGACTCACAGATAACTGATTCAACAATTGTTTCAATGAGACAATTGTCGGCCAGTAATGATGATGACAGTGATGTAGTCACTGATTACAAGACAATACTTGAGGCAACCGTTAGATTAGACGATAATAGCAGTGATGTCATCGCCTATGAAGCGGGCGATTCGTTCGGTTTTATTATTGGCAACTATGATGAAGAAGTGGATCAACTAATCGACTATTGTTTAGATCTTCAATCCGACAAACGTGACTATTATTGCCAAATACTAACCACCGAACTGTTTCCACATTTACCATCAATTAGTAAAGTCAAGGATCTCTTAAAATACTATTTAGAACTAAGATCTGTACCTAAGAAGTCATTTTTGAGACATTTAGCCGATTTCTGTAGTGATTTAGCTCACAAAAGACGACTTCTTGAGCTGAGTAGTCGCGAAGGTTCCGATGACTATAACAAATACATACGAAATAATTTTGTCAACATTTTGGATATTCTTCGGCTATTCGATTCGTGTCGACCACCGCTAGCGGTATTGTTGGCCAATATTGCTTGTCATACACCACGATATTACAGTGTCTGCAATGGACCGGATCCTGAAAATCGTAATCAATTCAAAATAGCATTTTCGGTAACCGAATTCCAGCCAAGAAATCAGCGTAAAGACAGTCAACTATTGGGTGTATTTACTGGACAGTTGTCGAGACTTTTTAATCGGCGGCAAAAGTCAAGTACCGTTGATATCGGTGGCGGCGATATTGCCGATCAATTGACAAAACTATCGCTCGAATCGGACCTGAGGTGTCTTAAAGTATTTAAACGCAAGAATCCATATTTCAAATTACCGGCAACAGTGTCGACACCGATCATAATGATTGGTTCGGGTACTGGTGTCGCACCGTTTGTCGGTTTTCTTGAACAACGACAACTAGTTGGCCGCACTCAGAGGTCAGCGATTCCTAGTGGCGAATGTTGGCTACTATACGGTTGCCGATATCGGCGTAAGGATTACATATACGGCGATCAACTGAAACAGTTTGTTGACGACCGAGTGTTGACACAACTGTGCGTTTGTTTTTCAAGAGATGTGACGCCGACGACCATCACTGATGGCGGCAACGGTGGCGGTGGCGGTGATGAAGAATCACCGAAATATGTCCAGAATCTGATCCAAAAGTACGGACAATCACTATACAAATTGATTGATACGAAACGTGCGATTGTCTACGTATGCGGTGACCTGAAAGGCATGTCCATCGATGTCTACAACGCTTTCGTGGCCATTGTCGAGCAAAATGGTCACAAAAGTCGCGAAGATTCTGTCAAATATGTTCGCCAATTGCAGTCCGATCGCCGATATTTACAAGATATATGGACATGAAATCATTTTTTTTTATTTTTAATTAATTATTTTTAAAATTTTTGATATTTTTTTATTTTATTAAATATTAATAGATAGATAGATATTTAATCAAGATAATAAATTAATTATATTTTATTTTATTTTTTTTCGGTAAATTAATTGATAATGAAGTAAACCTACGGGTATTTTATTTATGTTTGTGACTGTATTTTAGTGGTCACTTATTTTTGTATGACCTTGTATGATTTATATTTTTAATTAATTAGTTTTAAAATTTTTTTTTTTTAATTAAATAGATATTTAATCAAGATAATAAAATAATTACCGCGGTATATATATATATATATATATATATATATTTCGGTAAATTAATTGATAATGAAATAAAATACGGGTATCGTATTGATTGCCGATATAATTATTATTTTTTTTGTGTGACTATTTTAGTGGTCACTTATTTTTGTATGACCATTAGCCGAGTTGGCTATTATCGGGTGGGGGAGGGGGCGGTGACCAAGTTGGCCAGTGATTGTTGCTGCTATTGTTTAGTTTTTTTTTTTGGTTGTTGGTTGGTTGGTTGTTAATGTTATACTGTTATAACTTATTCCCCCCCCCCATCCCCCCGATAATAGGCAAAAAATAAACTGTAGTTTCAAAAGTTAAGTTTCAAATCAGAAAATAAATGTATAATAATTTTATTTTGTGTGTTTGTTTGGACGTATTTAATGGATAGTATCACTCAATAGACATATACAGTACAGTAGTGTTTGTATTGTTGTATAAAAAACACACACTATTTGTAAACACATTGTGTTTATTATTGTCATTACATTCAAACACAAAACAAACACTCAGTAGTGGTCGACAATCACCGCAACTGATCCCACAATAGTCTGGACAACAACAACAACAACAACAACAACAACAACAACAACAACAATGGAGACCCTATTGGAACAACAGAGACGATATCATGAAGAAAGAGAGCGAATCGAAGACTCGATGGTCAAAGAACAGATGGCCAAAAAAAGTTCGGTAAGTACCGGCCATTGATTACCGGCTATCGGCTGGCGGGCGGGCGGGCGGCCGGCCAATGACTAACATATGATTTGTATATATGTCTTACTAGTTATTATTATTATTATTATTATCTTTTTTTTTTTTTTGAATCCATCAGAATAGGGATCAAATCAATTCCGATCATCGATTGAAGATACTTCTCGACGTAAGTGTTTTGTGTGTGTGTGTGACCACTGTTACCGCCGCTGCCGGCCAACCAACCAACCAAACCAACCGGCTATACGGGTGGTCAACAGTGGATTTTAAAGCACCGATTATGATATAATAACCGCTATTTTGTTTTTGTTTGTTTGTCTGTCTGTCTGTCCCATCATTTTAGCGATACGTCGAGTGTAGCGAAAATCTGCTTGAATTGTATGAAGACGGCGACGGTAGCCGAAAGTCCGAGTTGGAGGCCATGTCCGGACCCAATGAATTTTCTGAATTTTATTTGCGTCTAAAAAATATCAAAGAGTTTTACCGAAAACATCCGAATGAGATCAGTATACCGATGTCCGTAGAGTTTGACGAGTTTTTGAAATTAAGAGAAAATCCCAATGAAATCAATTTAGTCGACTTTACCGACGAAGAAGGTTACGGAAAGTTTCTGGATTTGAACCAATGTTTCGAAAAGTATATCAATCTGAAGGGCATTGTCGACAAAATCGATTATTTAACTTATTTGTCATGTTTTGATCAATTGTTTGATATACCGAAAGATAAGAAACTGAATGCCGATTACGGCCACTATTTGGAGGCATTGCTCGACTATTTGCAGGACTATTGTGGACGAGTTAAGCCATTGTTGCCGCTTCCGGAGGTACAGTAGTTTATTTTTAAAAAAAAAAATAATACCGTAATTGTTATATAAATTGTTTCACACATGTATTTTATGTGGTATTAATAGTTTTTGTTGTTTTGATTACCGTTTGATTTAGATTATGGACAAAGTTGTGGCCGATTTTGAGCGCCAATGGGAAGTCGGAACCTTTCAGGGATGGCCGGTAAGTCATATCACCCGTTAAATAGCTATATATATATATACAGTATATTAATTATCGGTAAATATTTATGTTTGTTTTCTATATACTATTAGAAAGAGGCCGGCAGTGTACTGACCAAAGCGGGCGCCCATTTAGATCTATCGGCATTCAATTCGGTCGAAGAGTTGGCTTCACTCGGTTTGGATCGCCTAAAGTCAGGACTGGTAGCACTGGGCTTGAAGTGCGGCGGAACTCTCGATGAACGGGCCAATCGTTTATGGCAAACAAAAGGTAAATCTGTGGACGAAATTGATCCGTCATTGTTTGCTAAGTCATCGAAGAAGAATAAGTCGGGCGGCGGCGGCGGTGGCGGCGGTAAAAGTAAAGATATTGGCCGACAAAAAGAGTTGGCACTATTGGAAGCACAGGTTTATCGATTGTCGGAGATATTGTCGGAACAGAGACAGGCAACCAAAGAGAATGTCCAGAGAAAACAGGCCCGAACTGCTGGCGAACGACAGGAATCAGATGAAGAGGTATCCGAATCGGAATCAGATGACGAACAGGAAACGGATGTTGTGTATAATCCGAAAAATTTGCCGCTCGGCTGGGATGGTAAACCCATACCGTATTGGTTATATAAATTGCACGGTTTGAATATTACGTATACGTGCGAAATCTGTGGTAACGCTACCTATAAGGGACCGAAAGCATTTCAGCGACATTTTGCTGAGTGGCGACACGCGCACGGTATGCGCTGTCTGGGTATACCCAATACGGCACACTTTGCCAACGTTACGTCCATCGAGGATGCGCTGGCATTGTGGCAGAAACTGAAAGATGAAAAACATAAGGAAAAGTTTCAGGCGGCCAATGAAGAAGAATATGAAGACTCGAAAGGCAATGTCGTCAACAAGAAGACCTACGAAGATCTTAAGCGCCAGGGATTGCTATAGTTGTTGTCTATCAGTACTATCACTATCATCTGATCCATTAGATTAGCATCAATAAGATATACCGTAATTGAAATCAATAATTGATGGTTTCATTTATATAAATCAATATATTATCACTTTATTTGTTTGTTTGCTATCAATCATAACATCAAATATACATATAGTTATTTGATATGATATTTAATTGGTTTATATATATTTTAAAAATAATAATTAATTATTAATATTTATTATTAATTTTTTTTATTAATATTCGTATATTTAATTTATATTATTATTATTATAATTATACTGTATAAGTAATTTAAATAAATAAATAATTAAAATATGTCAAAATTTTGAATGAATCTATGAAAGTATTATTGTATTTTTTGTTTGTGTAACCAATTAATTTATATAATAATTTATTGACTTTTAATTACTATAAATACTATAATTACTATATAATTAAATTGTTTTATAACTTATATTTAATAATTTATAATTAAAAGTGTGTGTGTGTGTGTGTATGTATGTGTGTATGTGCGTGTGTATGTGTGTGTATGTATGTATGTGTGTGTGTATGTGTGTGTGTATGTGTGTGTGTGTATGTATGTATGTGTGTGTGTATATGTATGTGTTATAAAAAAATTTAACCATGGACACATATATATAATTATCACCTAGATCAATATATCAATAATACATACAATTGGTATATCTTATTAATAATACATGTATTAATGATATAAATCAAGACCACGTGGTCTGTCAAACAAACAAACAAAACACATGTGTTTTCAAGTACTGTATGTAAACATTATATACAGTATTGCAGTCATTATAATCATTAAAAAATATATATATATATTTATCTACCGATTGATAACAAAGTGGTCACCCGATGGACAACAACAACAACAACGGCGATCATAATATCATTGACGATGAAGTGGCCGATGATGACGACAACAGCGGCGGCGGTGGCGGAAATGATGACCAGTCAATGACTACCGGTGGCAGTGGCGGCGGCCGTCCGAAGTCATTGGTCCAGTTGTACGCCCAACGAACCGATGCGTTGGCCATTATTAAGACACGTATAGCCAATCATTCGGTAGCCGTTATAACACATCCGGAAATCAATATGAATCGGCTGAGAGATTTGTTGGCCATGTTTGACATCCGATCCGATGACAAACAGTACGGATTGGTATTTTTTTCCGTACAAAAGTTGGTCGCATTGGCTGCCGCCGAGGTATTCAAAGATATTTTGCCGAACTATAGGGTTAAGGAAAAGATTAACGAAGAAGAAGACGAGAAGAATGCCCGACGAAAAAACTTTCAGCTGAAAAAAGAGACGAAACGTTTGCGCGAATACGAGAAGACTTTGATCCAATTGTATCGTTTGTTTTTGAATCGTTTGAATCGTATGGTCGATGCCGTACGCTATCGGCCGAAAAAATCCCAGAAGAAAAACGTGGCCCAGAAATCGGATTTCTATGACCAGATGGGTGTCAGCGATCGGGCGAAACAACGTTTGGCTATTATTGGTGTTAAATGTTT
Source organism: Oppia nitens (assembly GCF_028296485.1). Taxonomy (NCBI): domain Eukaryota; kingdom Metazoa; phylum Arthropoda; class Arachnida; order Sarcoptiformes; family Oppiidae; genus Oppia; species Oppia nitens. Next base: position 306,614 of record NW_026533222.1, on the reverse strand, counting down.
GTCCCAATTGGTGTTAACACATCCGCACTTCAATTTTCGTCAACAAATTGTCGAAACTTTAGTGCAGTTGATGGCCAATACCCGGGTAGCGGAGTTGGCCGATATTAGCTGTCAGACTGTCGAACGTATCTATCGATCGGATAAATTGGGCGAAATATCGGCGGAAGCAGTCAAAGAGACGGCCAAACTGGTCAAACAGCGTAACTATCGACTGCCGGCCCGCGTATTGCGTACACTACTGGCTCTTCGTATCAAAGAAGTGAACGGTACGGAAGAAAAAAAGAAAGATATGAAAGAATTGCGCAATCGATTGGATTTGATGTCACGTAAGGAACGTAAACGCAATAAACGGATGCAAAAGATGGACAACCAGTTGCTGGAAACCGAAGCCCAAGAGAGCCATCAGCGACGGCTTGCGTTTCATACGGAAATATTGAATCAGATATTTGTCACCTACTTTAGGATATTGAAACACCAATCGGAGATCAACTATGGCAGCGGCGGCGGTGGTGGTGGTGGTAATCATACCGATGATATCAAATCGTTTAACGTATTGTTGACACCAGTACTGGAAGGACTGTCCAAATTTGCACATCTAATCAATTATGAATTTTTCGACGATCTAATCGGACACATGTATCGGCTGATACACGACAAGTGTCTGGACAGTCGCCAAACGTTTCACTGTTTGCAAACCGTTTTTACTATACTATCCGGCGAAGGCCAGGCACTGAACATTGATTTTCATCGTTTCTACGCTGAACTCTACGGTAAACTGATGGCCATCGACTGTACAACCGATACGGATGACGTCCGGGTATTACTTAGTTGTTTGCATTCAATGATTATCAAACGCAAGAAACAGATGACCCAGAATCGGGTCCTGGCGTTCACCAAACGATTGGCCACTATATCGCTAAACTCTGGCTACGAAACAACTGTATCATTGCTGGCCGTTGTTCGCCAGATAATGCAGAATCACAAGTACAGCGATATCCTATTGGACTCGGAGGACACTGTAGGCAGTGGCCTATATCAGCCCGATGTTGACGACCCGGAACACTGCAATGCTAACAGTACACAGCTCTGGGAGTTGACAGCATTGACCAAACACTACGAACCGCTGGTCAGGCAATACTCCCGACATATTATCAATGGTTCATCGGGTAATGAAGTATCGTTTAATGTATTGAAAAGATTTCCATCGGAATTGTTGGACGAGTTTACCGACTCGATTGGCGGCAGTGACTACAATTGGTTTGTCCAGCAAACCAATCAACCCGTACGGAAAAAATTGAAATTTAATTTTTCATTAATCAATTCGGATGATAGCCTAACAACTAAATGCTTGAATTATTTGCAAAACATATAATAATTGATTTATTTTTTTTGTATTAAATTAAATTTTGAATAATAATTGATTTTTACTTTTATTTATTTAATTTATTTATAAATAAATTATATTTTTATTACCGTAATTTAAGTATAGATACAGTATATCATTTCAAGTTAAGCATTATTACAGTTTTTTTTTTAATAAGTGATTAAAATATTTAGCACTAAAAAAAAGTTTTTAAAATATTTATATTTATATTATAAGTATTAAATTATTATCATATTTAAGTTATAACAATAACTACACAAAAATAAAAACACTAATAATAAGATTTATAATTATGTATTAAAATCGTTGATTAATATCTAAGTGATTGAAAATTTGAAATATAATATTAGTTTTTTTTTTAAATATCAAATATATGTGTGAATTATTTAAATTAATATTTACAAAAAAAACAAACTAAAATAACTTGAAATACAGTAATAATAATAATAATAAGTCAAAAATAGTAATTAATGTCAATTAAATTAAAATTAAATTATTAATAATAATATTATTATTATTTTAAGTTTTTTTTAATAAAAAAAAAGTTGAATCAAATGAAAAAAAATTAAAGCAAATAATAATTCAAATAAAATTATTAGTATTAAGCAAACAATTGGTATTTTCTATGGATTTTATTTGATTACAAATGATAACCCATTGCTTGAAATATTTGGATTCAAATGTCTTCGGCTTCAATGAACTACTGTCCACCGATTGTGTCCACGAATTGGTTGCCGATGTTAACAACAACAGCAACAACAACAACACCCGAAATCTTAAACTACAAACAAAAAAGTTAATATCACTTATATTTAGTTTACAAAAAAAAACATATTCAATAACTATTGTTAAAAAAAAAGTTAAACAGTAATTATCATTATATATATATATAATTTTTGTCATTAACTTTACTATACTTTATAACATTAGTTTCATTGATGACTAACTATATATATATATATATATACTGTATATATGATCCTAAACTTGTAGTCAATTATATATATATATATAAATCCAGTCATTTATCAGTCACTATATATATCAATATATACCGGTATATACACTGTATATTGTGTTTGTGATATTCATACCAATCATATACCGTATATATTCATATTTATAACTAATTAATCGTTTTTTTAAATTTAAAAAAACAACAAAATATTTTAGTTGAAAAACTTAAAGCCACCCAAAAAAAAATGTCAACCAATATGTACGGGCATTACGACTACGACCGCTACCCTGAGGGCCACGTAAATGAAGATAAAGACGGATCGGCACTTGTTATCGACAACGGCTCCGGTATGTGTAAGGCTGGCTTCGCTGGCGATGAAGAGCCCACTACTATCTTACCGACAGTTGTCGGCCGATCCCGTGAACAGGGACTGGTAGCGAAAGGAATCGGTAAGAAAAAGTGGGACGACTCGTATGTCGGCAATGAGGCCCAGTCTCGTAGAGATATACTGGCCATGAACTACCCGATCGAACGGGGATTGGTTACCAATTGGGATGATATGGAGACTGTATGGCACCACACCCTATACAATGAGCTCCGGGCGATAACCGAAAGACATCCGATTCTACTGACTGAGTGTCCACTGAATCCGAAAGCGAATCGCGAAAAATCGGTTCAGATTATGTTCGAGACGTTCGATATGCCGGCCATGTATTTGGCCAATCAGGCCGTCCTATCGTTGTACGCGTCCGGACATATTACCGGTATTGTTGTGGACAGCGGCTACACTGTTACGCATACCGTACCCGTCTATAACGGTTACGCATTGCAGTACGCTATCCAACGACTCGATTTGGCCGGACGTGACTTAACTGATTATCTCGTAAAGATGTTGTCCACCAAAGCCAGCTATTCATTGACCACAACATCGACCGATAGAGATATTGTTGGCGACATCAAAGAAAAGTTGTGTTACGTCGCCCATGACTTTGAACAAGAGATGGCCTCTTCATCGACGACATCATTGGACAAGTCATACAAATTACCCGACGGACAGGTGATCACTGTTGGCAGCGAACGATTCCGTTGTCCCGAAGCCCTATTTCAGCCATCATTGTTGGGTCGGCCGGAGTTGTCGTTGTTGTCGTCCGGTATTCACCAAACCTTATATAACTCGATCATGAAGTGTGACGTCGATATCCGTGAGGACATGTACTCCTATATAGTACTATCTGGTGGTAACACTATGTTTACGGGTATGGATTAACTATATCACCTACAGATACATACATACAGACACACATACATACAGACACACATACATACAGACACACATACATACATACAGACACACACATACATACAGACACACACACACATACAGACACACACATACATACACACACACATACATACAGACACACACATACATACAGACACACACATACATACAGACACACACATACATACAGACACACACATACATACAGACACACACATACATACAGACACACACATACATACAGACACACATACATACAGACACACATACATACAGACACACACACATACATACACACACACATACATACAGACACACACATACATACAGACACACACATACATACAGACACACAGTTAAGTATTTATTGTTTGCAATAATAATAATAATAATTTTAAAAATAATTATTTATATTAAGGAATGGCTGACAGAATGCAAAAAGAAATGCAATCATTAGCCCAGTCGTCGTCGTCGTTGTCGTCGCCGATGAATATTAAGATCATAGGACCGTCTGCTAAATACAAGCACCCAATTTGGACGGGCGGTTCAATCATGGCCTCACTGTCCAGTTTCCAACAAATGTGGATCTCGAAGCAACAATACAATGAAACGGGTCCATCGATTGTCCATCGATTATGCTTTTAAAAAACAAAACAAAACAAACAAAAATTAGTTTTTACGGCCAATTGTCTCGTAATTGTCTATTATTATTATTATAATAATTATTTTGTGTTTAATTCAAAAAAAAAATGATTTCCAAAGTTTTCAACAATAATAATATATATATATATATATACTGTATATATAATTGTCTCGCACTTTGTATATTATAAATCAAATATATTAAAAATTTAATTAATTAATATAATTATATTAATCAGTATTCAGTTATTAATCAGATTAAACAGTTTATTAGTAATCAGTAATCAATTTAATAGATTTAAACAGTTTTGTTCACAAAACCAAACACATTTTAAGACACAATTCATGCCCAACACGCCAACAGTTGACATCTCAACGGCAAAGATTGGGTTCATCGGTGCCGGCAAAATAACCCAAGCATTAATCCACGGTTTCGTCAGATATGGCAAAGTAGAGGCCAGTCGTATACATGTGTCGGCACCGACCACCAAAAATTTGGAACGACTCAAACAACAGTATTCAGGACTTCATATAACCCGAAGAAATTTGGACATCTTTCGGGACTATAATTGTACGTATATATTCATAGCCGTTTGCGGGTCGGCTATTCGGGAGTGTTTCCGAAAGGCGACCGATAACAATGGCCGACCGTTTCCATTAACCTACCAGTATATACCATATGCAAGAAAACGACAATTTATTTTCTCATTGGTCAATGGCTTTACCATCAAAGATATCAGTCAATGCCTACTGAATCCCGAACATCCGGAGAAGTATTTGATAGAAATGCACAGAATTGTTGTGAGCTGCTGCCGGACGGCCAGACTCGGGATCTGTGCCATTGACTGTTGCAACCCGTACAGCAAACTGCCACTGCCTATCATGGGTATGCTGACCGAGGTGGCGGCACTCGAATACATACACGAACAACACATGGACGCCACTTGCGCGCTACTCGGCTCCGGACTGGCCTTTAGCTACTATTTCATCGGTGCTATGATTGACGGCGCCCGTAAATCGGGCCTATCAATGGATAAGGCAACAAAACTGACGGCCCTGATCTGTCAATCGGTAGCCGATTGTTTACTAGACCCACTAATTTGTCCAACAGAACAGTGGGATGGCATATGCGCACCCGATATACCGGCCGTTTACGGTATCCAATTGATGGACAAAGCCGACTGTTCATCAGCTGTGGCCGAAGCACTCGCGGCCGCACAGGAAAGAGCCGCCAAATTGGCCAAAGAAGGCGTGAAAAATTGAAAGAAGTGATAATCGAGTTGTGATTAAGAAGTTTTTGTTTGTTTTGTTTTTTGTTTAACTGATTCATACAAATTCATAATAAAATTAATAGAAATTAAAACAATTTTTATTTTTTTATTTATTAATTAATATTAAAAACATAATTAAATTCATAGTTTTTTTTTGTAAAAAAACAATGTGATATATAGTTAATCCATACCCGTAAACATAGTGTTACCACCAGATAGTACTATATAGGAGTACATGTCCTCACGGATATCGACGTCACACTTCATGATAGAGTTATATAAGGTTTGGTGAATACCGGACGACAACAACGACAACTCCGGCCGACCCAACAATGATGGCTGGAATAGGGCTTCGGGACAACGGAATCGTTCGCTGCCAACAGTGATCACATGTCCGTCGGGTAATTTGTTAAGATAATCAGTTAAGTCACGTCCGGCCAAATCGAGTCGTTGGAGAGCGTAGGTCAACGCGTAATCGTTATAAACAGGTACGGCATGCGTAACAGTGTAGCCGCTGTCCATCACAATACCGGTAATATGTCCCGAAGCGTACAACGATAGGACGGCCTGATTGGCCAAATACATGGCCTTCGTATCGAACGTCTCGAACATAATCTGAACCGATTTTTCGCGATTCTCTTTCGTATTCAGCGTTAACTTCTTTGATCCGCAGAGCCAGTAGTGTACGCAATACGCGGGCCGGCAGTCGATAGTTACGCTGTTTGACCAGTTTGGTCGTCTCTTTGACTGCTTTCGTCGATATTACGGTCTAACAGCTAATGTCGCGATCAACTCTGCTACCCGTGTATTGGCCATCAACTGTACTAAAGTTTCGTCAATTTGTTGACGAAAATTGAAGTGCGGATGTGTTAACAACAATTGCGTCAGACAAATCGGGAGTATTGCCTGACTAGCGGTTCGTAGCGTTTGGTCAGTGCTGTCAGCTCCCAGAGCTGTGTACTGCTGTTAGCATTTCAGTGTTCCGGGTCGTCAACATCGGGCTGATATAGGCCACTGCCTACAGTGTCCTCCGAGTCCAATAGGATATCGCTGTACTTGTGATTCTGCATTATCTGGCGAACAACGGCCAGCAATGATACAGTTGTTTCGTAGCCAGAGTTTAGCGATATAGTGGCCAATCGTTTGGTGAACGCCAGGACCCGATTCTGGGTCATCTGTTTCTTGCGTTTGATAATCATTGAATGCAAACAACTAAGTAATACCCGGACGTCATCCGTATCGGTTGTACAGTCGATGGCCATCAGTTTACCGTAGAGTTCAGCATAGAAACGATGAAAATCAATGTTCAGTGCCTGGCCTTCGCCGGATAGTATAGTAAAAACGGTCCTTCCAGTACTGGTGTCAACAATAGGTTAAACGATTAGATATCATCGGTATGATTACCACCACCGCTGCCATAGTTGATCTCCGATTGGTGTTTCAATATCCTAAAGTAGGTGACAAATATCTGATTCAATATTTCCGTATGAAACGCAAGCCGTCGCTGATGGCTCTCTTGGGCTTCGGTTTCCAGTAACTGGTTGTCTATCTTTTGCATCCGTTTATTACGTTTACGTTCCTTACGAGACATCAAATCCAATCGATTGTGTAATAGTTAATCCATACACGTATACATAGTGTGTCTGTATGTGTGTCTGTATGTGTGTCTGTATGTGTGTCTGTATGTGTGTCTGTATGTGTGTCTGTATGTGTGTCTGTATGTGTGTCTGTATGTGTGTCTGTATGTGTGTCTGTATGTATGTATTTGTAGGTGATATAGTTAATCCATACCCGTAAACATAGTGTTACCACCAGATAGTACGATATTTGCGTACATTTCCTCAGAGAGATCGACGTCACACTTCATGATCGAGTAATACAGTATAAGGTTTGGTGAATACCGGACGACAACAACGACAACTCCGGCCGACCCAACAATGACGGCTGGAATAGGGCTTCGGGACAACGGAATCGTTCGCTGCCAACAGTGATCACCTGTCCGTCGGGTAATTTGTATGACTTGTCCAATGATGTCGTCGATGAAGAGGCCATCTCTTGTTCAAAGTCATGGGCGACGTAACACAACTTTTCTTTGATGTCGCCAACAATGTCTCTATCGGTCGATGTTGTGGTCAATGAATAGCTGGCTTTGGTGGACAACATCTTTACGAGATAATCAGTTAAGTCACGTCCGGCCAAATCGAGTCGTTGGATAGCGTACTGCAGTGCGTAACCGTTATAGACGGGTACGGTATGCGTAACAGTGTAGCCGCTGTCCACCACAATACCGGTAATATGTCCCGAAGCGTACAACGATAGGACGGCCTGATTGGCCAAATACATGGCCGGCATATCGAACGTCTCGAACATAATCTGAACCGATTTTTCGCGATTCGCTTTCGGATTCAGTGGACACTCAGTCAATAGAATCGGATGTCTTTCGGTTATCGTCCGGAGCTCATTGTATAGGGTGTGGTGCCATACAGTTTCCATATCATCCCAATTGGTAACCAATCCCCGTTCGATCGGGTAGTTCATGGCCAGTATATCTCTATGAGAATGGGCTCCATTGCCGACATACGAGTCCTTCCATTTTTTCTTATCGATTCCTTTCGCTACCAGTCCCTGTTCACGGGATCGGCCGACAACCGTGGGTAAGAAAGTAGTGGGCTCTTCATCGCCAGCGAAGCCAGCCTTAAACATACCGGAGCCGTAGTCGTTGATAAAATAAGTGCCGATCCGTCTTTATCTTTGTTTTTGTTGTCCTTATAATAGCTGTTTGAAGTGATAGTCGTATTCGTAATACCCGTACAAATTAGTTGACATTTTTTTATGGCAAAGTTTTTCAACCAAAAAAAAAAAACGATAAATTAGTTATAAATATGAATATATATATATATATATATATATATATATATATATATACTGTATATCTCTGATGATCAATTATGCTATCATGATAGATTTTTGAATTTAACTTTATTACGTATTTTATGCTAATGTTAATAATATAACTTACTCATTTACAAATAAACTATTACTATAAAAATTATTTTTTGTCCTATTATATTTAAAACTGTCTCAATACAAGCAAAACCAAAACAATAATAGCCGTCACACAATGATACCATATAACACAGTAGTTTATGTATATAAACGCAATATTGTTTTGGTTTTATTTGTGAGACAATTTTTTATTAATATTCAAAAAATATTTAAAATATATTTTATTAAAAAAAATTTTACCCTAATAAATTTTGTTATGTTATATTTGTTTTATTTATTTAGTTTTAATATTTTTTGTATAATTAACGTTGCAGGGACCAATTAATAATAAACCTTTGAGAGCATCACAGATGTATATGATTGGTATGAATATACAATATACTGTAATTAGGGTTAGATCAGATTCCCTCCCTCGTCTTATATTCCATAAGTTCCTTATATTCCTTCTTCCCTGGGAATTACCAGGGAAGGCTTTTCCTTGTGGTACCACCTATCGAACCCTAATCCATATTACATCATGTTTTATCAAAAACACGTTTGTTTAGTTATTTTTGAGTTATTTTTAAATATTTCAATATAATACTGAGTTGTTGATAATAAAAGAGCCGAATAACTGGAACGCTTAAAATTTAATTATTAGCTTTATTATCTACTTAACTACACTAAAAATTACAAATTACTCTTAATCTTATTTTTTAGTTCATAAAAAAAAATTTGAGTTATTTTTAAATATTTCAATATAATACTGAATTGTTGATATTTAAAAACCAAATAACTAAAACGTTTAAAAATTAATTATTAGCTTTATTATCTACTTAAATACACAAAAAATTACAAATTTTGCTTAATCTTATTTTTTAGATCATTTTAAAATTTTCTGTTATTTTTAAATATTTCAATATAATACTGAATTGTTGATAATAAAAGAGCCGAATAACAGGAACGCTTAAAATTTAATTATTAGCTTTATTATCTACTTAACTACACTAAAAATTACATATTTCGCTTAATCTCATTTTTAAGTTCATTTTAAAATTTTCAGTTAATTTTAAATATTTCAATATAATACTGAATTGTTGATATTTAAAAACCAAATAACTGCAACGTTTAAAAATTAATTATTAGCTTTGTTATCTACTTAACTACACTAAAAATTACAACTTTCGCTTAATCTTATTTTTTAGTTCATAAAATAAATTTGAGTTATTTTTAAATATTTCAATATAATACTGAATTGTTGATAATAAAAAAGCCGAATAACTGGAACGCTTAAAATTTAATTATTAGCTTTATTATCTACTTAACTTCACTAAAAATTACATATTTCGCTTAATCTTATTTTTTAGATCATTTTAAAATTTTCTGTTATTTTTAAATATTTCAATATAATACTGAATTGTTGATAATAAAAGAGCCGAATAACTGGAACGCTTAAAATATAATTATTAGCTTTATTATCTACTTAACTACACTAAAAATTACAAATTAYGCTTAATCTTATTTTTTAGTTAATAAAAAAAATTTCAGTTATTTTTAAATATTTCAATATAATACTGAATTGTTGATAATAAAAGAGCCGAATAACTGGAACGCTTAAAATTTAATTATTAGCTTTATTATCTACTTAACTACACTAAAAATTACAAATTTCGTTTTATCTCATTTTTAAGTTCATTTTAAAATTTTCAGTTATTTTTAATTATTTCAATATAATACTGAGTTGTTGATAATAAAAGAGCCGAATAACTGGAACGCTTAAAATATAATTATTAGCTTTATTATCTACTTAACTACACTAAAAATTACAAATTTTGCTTAATCTTATTTTTTAGTTCATTTTAAAATTTTCAGTTATTTTTAAATATTTCAATATAATACTGAATTGTTGATAATAAAAGAGCCGAATAACTGGAACGCTTAAAATTTAATTATTAGCTTTATTATCTACTTAACTACACTAAAAATTACAAATTTTGCTTAATCTTATTTTTTAGATCATTTTAAAATTTTCTTTTATTTTTAAATATTTCAATATAATACTGAGTTGTTGATAATAAAAGAGCCGAATAACTGGAACGCTTAAAATATAATTATTAGCTTTATTATCTACTTAACTACACTAAAAATTACAAATTTTGCTTAATCTTATTTTTTAGATCATTTTAAAATTTTCTTTTATTTTTAAATATTTCAATATAATACTGAATTGTTGATAATAAAAGAGCCGAATAACTGGAACGTTTAAAATTTAATTATTAGCTTTATTATCTACTTAGCTACACTAAAAATTACAAATTTCGCTTAATCTCATTTTTAAGTTCATTTAAAATTTTCAGTTATTTTTAAATATTTCAATATAATACTGAATTGTTGATAATAAAAGAGCCGAATAACTGGAACGCTTAAAATTTAATTATTAGCTTTATTATCTACTTAACTACACTAAAAATTACAAATTTTGCTTAATCTTATTTTTTAGATCATTTTAAAATTTTCTTTTATTTTTAAATATTTCAATATAATACTGAGTTGTTGATAATAAAAGAGCCGAATAACTGGAACGCTTAAAATTTAATTATTAGCTTTATTATCTACTTAACTACACTAAAAATTACAAATTTCGCTTAATCTCATTTTTAAGTTCATTTTAAAATTTTCAGTTATTTTTAAATATTTTAATATAATACTGAATTGTTGATAATAAAAGAGCCGAATAACTGGAACGTTTAAAATTTAATTATTAGMTTTATTATCTACTTAACTACACTAAAAATTACAAATTTCGCTTWATCTCATTTTTAAGTTCATTTTAAAATTTTCAGTTATTTTTAAWTATTTCAATATAATACTGAGTTGTTGATAATAAAAGAGCCGAATAACTGGAACGCTTAAAATATAATTATTAGCTTTATTATCTACTTAACTACACTAAAAATTACAAATTACGCTTAATCTTATTTTTTAGATCATTTTAAAATTTTCTTTTATTTTTAAATATTTCAATATAATACTGAGTTGTTGATAATAAAAGAGCCGAATAACTGGAACGCTTAAAATTTAATTATTAGCTTTATTATCTACTTAACTACACTAAAAATTACAAATTTCGCTTAATCTCATTTTTAAGTTCATTTTAAAATTTTCAGTTATTTTTAAATATTTYAATATAATACTGAATTGTTGATAATAAAAGAGCCGAATAACTGGAACGCTTAAAATTTAATTATTAGCTTTATTATCTACTTAACTACACTAAAAATTACAAATTTTGCTTAATCTTATTTTTTAGTTCATAAAAAAAATTTCAGTTATTTTTAAATATTTCAATATAATACTGAGTTGTTGATAATAAAAGAGCCGAATAACTGGAACGCTTAAAATTCAATTATTAGCTTTATTATCTACTTAACTACACTAAAAATTACAAATTTCGTTTTATCTCATTTTTAAGTTCATTTTAAAATTTTCAGTTATTTTTAATTATTTCAATTTAATACTGAGTTGTTGATAATAAAAGAGCCGAATAACTGGAACGCTTAAAATATAATTATTAGCTTTATTATCTACTTAACTACACTAAAAATTACAAATTTTGCTTAATCTTATTTTTTAGATCATTTTAAAATTTTCTTTTATTTTTAAATATTTCAATATAATACTGAGTTGTTGATAATAAAAGAGCCGAATAACTGGAACGCTTAAAATTTAATTATTAGCTTTATTATCTACTTAACTACACTAAAAATTACAAATTTCGCTTAATCTCATTTTTAAGTTCATTTTAAAATTTTCAGTTATTTTTAAATATTTCAATATAATACTGAATTGTTGATAATAAAAGAGCCGAATAACTGGAACGCTTAAAATTTAATTATTAGCTTTATTATCTACTTAACTACACTAAAAATTACAAATTTTGCTTAATCTTATTTTTTAGTTCATTTTAAAATTTTCAGTTATTTTTAAATATTTCAATATAATACTGAATTGTTGATAATAAAAGAGCCGAATAACTGGAACGCTTAAAATTTAATTATTAGCTTTATTATCTACTTAACTACACTAAAAATTACAAATTTTGCTTAATCTTATTTTTTAGTTCATAAAAAAATTTTCTTTTATTTTTAAATATTTCAATATAATACTGAGTTGTTGATAATAAAAGAGCCGAATAACTGGAACGTTTAAAATTTAATTATTAGCTTTATTATCTACTTAACTACACTAAAAATTACAAATTTCGCTTAATCTCATTTTTAAGTTCATTTTAAAATTTTCAGTTATTTTTAAATATTTCAATATAATACTGARTTGTTGATAATAAAAGAGCCGAATAACTGGAACGCTTAAAATTTAATTATTAGCTTTATTATCTACTTAACTACACTAAAAATTACAAATTTCGCTTAATCTCATTTTTAAGTTCATTTTAAAATTTTCAGTTATTTTTAAATATTTCAATATAATACTGAGTTGTTGATAATAAAAGAGCCGAATAACTGGAACGCTTAAAATTTAATTATTAGCTTTATTATCTACTTAACTACACTAAAAATTACAAATTTCGCTTAATCTCATTTTTAAGTTCATTTTAAAATTTTCAGTTATTTTTAAATATTTCAATATAATACTGAATTGTTGATAATAAAAGAGCCGAATAACTGGAACGCTTAAAATTTAATTATTAGCTTTATTATCTACTTAACTACACTAAAAATTACAAATTTTGCTTAATCTTATTTTTTAGTTTTTAAAATTTTCAGTTATTTTTAAATATTTCAATATAATACTGAGTTGTTGATAATAAAAGAGCCGAATAACTGGAACGCTTAAAATTTAATTATTAGCTTTATTATCTACTTAACTACACTAAAAATTACAAATTTCGYTTAATCTCATTTTTAAGTTCATTTTAAAATTTTCAGTTATTTTTAAATATTTYAATATAATACTGAATTGTTGATAATAAAAGAGCCGAATAACTGGAACGCTTAAAATTYAATTATTAGCTTTATTATCTACTTAACTACACTAAAAATTACAAATTTTGCTTAATCTTATTTTTTAGTTCATTTTAAAATTTTCAGTTATTTTTAAATATTTCAATATAATACTGAGTTGTTGATAATAAAAGAGCCGAATAACTGGAACGCTTAAAATTTAATTATTAGCTTTATTATCTACTTAACTACACTAAAAATTACAAATTTTGCTTAATCTTATTTTTTAGTTCATTTTAAAATTTTCAGTTATTTTTAAATATTTCAATATAATACTGAATTGTTGATAATAAAAGAGCCGAATAACTGGAACGCTTAAAATTTAATTATTAGCTTTATTATCTACTTAACTACACTAAAAATTACAAATTTTGCTTAATCTTATTTTTTAGTTCATTTTAAAATTTTCAGTTATTTTTAAATATTTCAATATAATACTGAATTGTTGATAATAAAAGAGCCGAATAACTKGAACGCTTAAAATTTAATTATTAGCTTTATTATCTACTTAACTACACTAAAAATTACAAATTTTGCTTAATCTTATTTTTTAGTTCATTTTAAAATTTTCAGTTATTTTTAAATATTTCAATATAATACTGAATTGTTGATAATAAAAGAGCTGAATAACTGGAACGCTTAAAATATAATTATTAGCTTTATTATCTACTTAACTACACTAAAAATTACAAATTTCGCTTAATCTCATTTTTAAGTTCATTTAAAATTTTCAGTTATTTTTAAATATTTCAATATAATACTGAGTTGTTGATAATAAAAGAGCCGAATAACTGGAACGCTTAAAATTCAATTATTAGCTTTATTATCTACTTAACTACACTAAAAATTACAAATTTTGCTTAATCTTATTTTTTAGTTCATTTTAAAATTTTCAGTTATTTTTAAATATTTCAATATAATACTGAATTGTTGATAATAAAAGAGCCGAATAACTGGAACGCTTAAAATTTAATTATTAGCTTTATTATCTACTTAACTACACTAAAAATTACAAATTTTGCTTAATCTTATTTTTTAGTTCATAAAAAAAATTTCAGTTATTTTTAAATATTTCAATATAATACTGAATTGTTGATAATAAAAGAGCCGAATAACTGGAACGCTTAAAATTTAATTATTAGCTTTATTATCTACTTAACTACACTAAAAATTACAAATTTTGCTTAATCTTATTTTTTAGTTCATTTTAAAATTTTCAGTTATTTTTAAATATTTCAATATAATACTGAATTGTTGATAATAAAAGAGCCGAATAACTGGAACGCTTAAAATTTAATTATTAGCTTTATTATCTACTTAACTACACTAAAAATTACAAATTTTGCTTAATCTTATTTTTTAGTTCATTTTAAAATTTTCAGTTATTTTTAAATATTTCAATATAATACTGAATTGTTGATAATAAAAGAGCCGAATAACTGGAACGCTTAAAATTTAATTATTAGCTTTATTATCTACTTAACTACACTAAAAATTACAAATTTTGCTTAATCTTATTTTTTAGTTCATTTTAAAATTTTCAGTTATTTTTAAATATTTCAATATAATACTGAGTTGTTGATAATAAAAGAGCCGAATAACTGGAACGCTTAAAATATAATTATTAGCTTTATTATCTACTTAACTACACTAAAAATTACAAATTTTGCTTAATCTCATTTTTAAGTTCATTTTAAAATTTTCAGTTATTTTTAAATATTTTAATATAATACTGAATTGTTGATAATAAAAGAGCCGAATAACTGGAACGCTTAAAATATAATTATTAGCTTTATTATCTACTTAACTACACTAAAAATTACAAATTWMGCTTAATCTTATTTTTTAGWTCATTTTAAAATTTTCAGTTATTTTTAAATATTTCAATATAATACTGAGTTGTTGATAATAAAAGAGCCGAATAACTGGAACGCTTAAAATTTAATTATTAGCTTTATTATCTACTTAACTACACTAAAAATTACAAATTTTGCTTAATCTTATTTTTTAGTTCATWWWAAAAWTTTCAGTTATTTTTAAATATTTCAATATAATACTGAATTGTTGATAATAAAAGAGCCGAATAACTGGAACGCTTAAAATTTAATTATTAGCTTTATTATCTACTTAACTACACTAAAAATTACAAATTTYGCTTAATCTCATTTTTTAGTTCATTTTAAAATTTTCAGTTATTTTTAAATATTTCAATATAATACTGAGTTGTTGATAATAAAAGAGCCGAATAACTGGAACGCTTAAAATTTAATTATTAGCTTTATTATCTACTTAACTACACTAAAAATTACAAATTTTGCTTAATCTTATTTTTTAGTTCATAAAAAAAATTTCAGTTATTTTTAAATATTTCAATATAATACTGAATTGTTGATAATAAAAGAGCCGAATAACTGGAACGCTTAAAATTTAATTATTAGCTTTATTATCTACTTAACTACACTAAAAATTACAAATTTTGCTTAATCTTATTTTTTAGTTCATTTTAAAATTTTCAGTTATTTTTAAATATTTCAATATAATACTGAATTGTTGATAATAAAAGAGCCGAATAACTGGAACGCTTAAAATTTAATTATTAGCTTTATTATCTACTTAACTACACTAAAAATTACAAATTTTGCTTAATCTTAGTTTTTTTTTTCAGTTATTTTTAAATATTTCAATTAATACTGAGTTGTTGATAATAAAAGAGCCGAATAACTGGAACGCTTAAAAAAATTTTCAGTTATTTTTTATTTTTAATATTTCAATATAATACTGAGTTGTTGATAATAAAAGAGCCGAATAACTGGAACGCTTAAAATTTAATTATTAGCTTTATTATCTACTTAACTACACTAAAAATTACAAATTTTGCTTAATCTTATTTTTTAGTTCATAAAAAAAATTTCAGTTATTTTTAAATATTTCAATATAATACTGAATTGTTGATAATAAAAGAGCCGAATAACTGGAACGCTTAAAATTTAATTATTAGCTTTATTATCTACTTAACTACACTAAAAATTACAAATTTTGCTTAATCTCATATTTTTTAGTTCATTTTAAAATTTTCAGTTATTTTTAAATATTTCAATATAATACTGAGTTGTTGATAATAAAAGAGCCGAATAACTGGAACGCTTAAAATTTAATTATTAGCTTTATTATCTACTTAACTACACTAAAAATTACAAATTTTGCTTAATCTTATTTTTTAGTTCATAAAAAAAATTTCAGTTATTTTTAAATATTTCAATATAATACTGAATTGTTGATAATAAAAGAGCCGAATAACTGGAACGCTTAAAATTAATTATTAGCTTTATTATCTACTTAACTACACTAAAAATTACAAATTTTGCTTAATCTTATTTTTTAGTTCATTTTAAAATTTTCAGTTATTTTTAAATATTTCAATATAATACTGAGTTGTTGATAATAAAAGAGCCGAATAACTGGAACGCTTAAAATTAATTATTAGCTTTATTATCTACTTAACTACACTAAAAATTACAAATTTTGCTTAATCTTATTTTTTAGTTCATTTTAAAATTTTCAGTTATTTTTAAATATTTCAATATAATACTGAATTGTTGATAATAAAAAGCCGAATAACTGGAACGCTTAAAATTTAATTATTAGCTTTATTATCTACTTAACTACACTAAAAATTACAAATTTTGCTTAATAATCTTATTTTTATCATTTTTTAAAATTTTCAGTTATTTTTAAATATTTCAATATAATACTGAATTGTTGATAATAAAAGAGCCGAATAACTGGAACGCTTAAAATTTAATTATTAGCTTTATTATCTACTTAACTACACTAAAAATTACAAATTTTGCTTAATCTATTTTTAGTTTTAAAATTTTCAGTTATTTTTAAATATTTCAATATAATACTGAATTTGTTGATAATTGAATAATGTATTATTAGCTTTATTATCTACTTAACTACACTAAAAATTACAAATTTCGCTTAATCTATTTTTAGTTTATAAAAATATTTTCAGTTATCATTTTTAAAATTACAAATTTTGCTTAATCGTATTTTTTAGTTTATAAAAAAATTTTCAATTTTTAAATATTTCAATATAATACTGATTGTTGATATTAAAGAGCCGAATAACTGCCTACACTAAATAACTGCAACGTTTAAAAATTAATTATTATTTTTATTATTTACTTAACTACGCTAAAAATTACAACTTTTGCTTAATCGTTATTTTTTAGTTTATAAAAATTACAAATTTTCAATTATTTTTAGAATAAAAATATTTTAAATATTTCAATATAATTGAATTTTGATAATAAAAACCAAATAACTGCAACGTTTAAAAATTAATTATTTGCTTTATTATCTACTTAACTACACTAAAAATTACAAATTTTGCTTAATCTTATTTTTTAGTTCATAAAAAAAATTTCAGTTATTTTTAAATATTTCAATATAATACTGAAATTGTTTTCATTTAAAAGAGCCAAATAACTGCAACGTTTAAAAATTAATTATTTAGCTTTATTATCTACTTAACTACACTAAAAATTACAAATTTTGCTTAATCGTATTTTTTAGATCATTTTAAAATTTTCTTTTATTTTTAAATATTTCAATATACTGAGTTGTTGATAATAAAAGAGCCGAATAACTGGAACGCTTAAAATTTAATTATTAGCTTTATTATCTACTTAACTACACTAAAAATTACAAATTTTGCTTAATCTCATTTTTAGTTCATTTTAAAATTTTCAGTTATTTTTAAATATTTCAATATAAATGATAATTGTTTTAATTTAAAAACCAAATAACTGCAACGTTTAAAAATTAATTATTTGCTTTATTACGTACTTAACTACGCTAAAAATTACAAATTTTGCTTAATCTTATTTTTTAGTTCATAAAAAAAATTTTTAAATATTTCAATATAATACTGATAATTGTTGATTTAAAAGTAACTGGAACGCTTAAAATTAATTATTAGCTTTATTATCTACTTAACTACACTAAAAATTACAAATTTTGCTTAATTTATTTTTTAGTTTATTTTAAAATTTTCAGTTATTTTTAAATATTTCAATATAATACTGAATTGTTTCATAATAAAAACCAAATAACTGCAACGTTTAAAAATTAATTATTTGCTTTATTACGTACTTAACTACGCTAAAAATTACAAATTTTGCTTAATCGTTTAATAAAATTTTCTTTTTTTAAATATTTCAATATAATACTGAGTTGTTGATTTTTTTTTTTTAGTTTATAAAAAAATTTTCAGTTATTTTTTAAAATTTAAAATGTAATCTTATTTTTTAGTTCTAAATTGTTTTTATTTTTAAATATTTCAATATAATACTAAAAACCAAATAACTGCAACGTTTAAAAATTAATTATTTGCTTTATTACGTACTTAACTACGCTAAAAATTACAACTTTTGCTTAATCGTATTTTTTAGTTTATAAAAAAATTTTCAGTTATTTTAGAATAATTTACTGTAAATCATAATTGSTTTCATTTAAAAACCAAATAACTGCAACGTTTAAAAATTAATTATTTGCTTTATTACGTACTTAACTACGCTAAAAATTACAACTTTTGCTTAATCGTATTTTTTAGATCATAAAAAAATTTTCAGTTATTTTAGAATAATTTACTGTAAATCATAATTGTTTTCATTTTTAAACCAAATAACTGCAACGTTTAAAAATTAAATATTTACTTTATTACGTACTTAACTACGCTAAAAATTACAACTTTTGCTTAATCGTATATTTTAGTTTATTATCTACTTAACAAAAATTACAAATTTTGCTTAATCTTATTTTTTAGTAAAAAAATTTTCAGTTATTTTAGAATAATTTACTGTAAATCATAATTGCTTTTTTAAATATTTCATTTAAAAACCAAATAACTGCAACGTTTAAAAATTAATTATTTGCTTTATTAMGTACTTAACTACGCTAAAAATTACAAATTTTGCTTATTCGTATTTTTTAGTTTATAAAAAAAATTTTCAGTTATTTTTAAATAAATTTACTGTAAATAAAAGAGCCGAATAACTAACGTTTAAAATTGTTTTCATTTAAAAACCAAATAACTGCAACGTTTAAAAATTAATTATTTGCTTTATTAAGTACTTAACTACGCTAAAAATTACAAATTTTGCTTAATCGTATTTTTTAGTTTATAAAAAAATTTTCAGTTATTTTTGAAAACTTTAATGTAATACTAAATTGTTTTCATTTAAATACCAAATAACTGCAACGTTTAAAAATTAATTATTTGCTTTATTAAGTACTTAACTACGCTAAAAATTACAAATTTTGCTTATTCGTATTTTTTAGTTTATAAAAAAAATTTTCAGTTATTTTTGAAATTTAATGTAATGCTAAATTGTTACAGTCTAAAAACCAAATAACTGCAACGTTTAAAAATTAATTAWTKKCTTTATTACGTACTTAACTACGCTAAAAATTACAAMTTTTGCTTAATCGTATTTTTTAGTTTATAAAAAAATTTTCAGTTATTTTTGAAAACTTTAATGTAATACTAAATTGTTTTCATTTTTAAACCAAATAACTGCAACGTTTAAAAATTAATTATTGGCTTTATTACGTACTTAACTAMGCTAAAAATTACAACTTTTGCTTAATCGTATTTTTTAGTTTATAAAAAWATTTTCAGTTATTTTTAAATATTTCAATATAATACTGAATTGTTGATAATTTCAGTTATTTTTGAAAACTTTAATGTAATACTAAATTGTTTTCATATAAATGTATAACTGCAACGTTTAAAAATTAATTATTGGCTTTATTATACTTAACTACGCTAAAAATTACAACTTTTGCTTATTTTGCTTATTCGTATTTTTTGTTTATAAAAAAAATTTTCAGTTATTTTTAAATAATGTTACATTTTTATATATATGTATCTA
Source organism: Oppia nitens (assembly GCF_028296485.1). Classification (NCBI taxonomy): domain Eukaryota; kingdom Metazoa; phylum Arthropoda; class Arachnida; order Sarcoptiformes; family Oppiidae; genus Oppia; species Oppia nitens. The sequence goes on along the minus strand of NW_026533222.1, from coordinate 286,130 downwards.
AACTATAAAAATTATATTATACTTTAATAAATACAAAAATAATAATAATTATTATTATTTAAATATTTCCATTTTTACTAAACTAAACATGCAAATATATAATCAAAATTATGAATAATTTTTAAAAAATTAATATTTTTAATATTATAGGTTTGATTAAATAATTTGCTTTTTATATTAATTAAACCAAATAATACTCATTTATTTCAAAAAAATTATTACAAAATACTAAAATATCGTTATAGTTATTGATAATTGAATTTTATTAAAAATATATTAATGGTATTTTTGCATGTTTAGTTAGTTAACTAACAAATAAATAATTAAAACTTTTTATATGAATAATAGTCTTATTATTGAAATATAGTTTTCATAGACATATTAATAAAATAAATTTAATTGCAAGTCTAGTTTATTATATTATATATTTTACTCTTAAATTATTATCTATATTTATGATATAAATATATACGCAAATATGATAACTAATAAATTATCATTACCAATGAAAAATTATTATAATATAAGATTTGCCGATAAACTGGTTAAATGGTTACACAATCGTTATATAATAAATAGTAATCGTATTGTTGATGATAAATATTATTTGATAATTAGTTTTTTATTAAAACTAAATACATTTTTATGTATTTGTCGGACAATTGGTTTATATATAGCCCACAGTAATAGTAGTAGAAGTAGTAGTACTTATAATAGTAATGTTTGGTCTAACCGATGGCTTATCCGTTTTCTATGCGATCCAACCTATTTGTACGGTAATTCACAATTGATTTTGACATTTATATTATTAGAACACTTGACACTAATTATTGAATCGTTTTCAAAATTATGGTACGAATTGTTTGAAACCAATTATTTAAAAAAACTATTAAATGATTTGTTTAATCTATTGAAATTGAAAACCAATTTAAACAATATTAATACATTGAAAAAGCTATCGTATTATTTTGTTGTCATAACATTTCCCAATAGATATATTTATTGGTTTGTATTTTTCTATTTGAATTTATTTCACAATTTGCCAATGATTATGGCATACTATGATCCGATACTATACTACCAACCGATCAATATTATCATATGTATGCTAATCACTGGCATCGATGTATTTAATGGACTAAACTATATATTTATATTAATTGTATGTTCAATAGTTTATGGTATTATATTTGACGATATGTTTACGGAATTAAACAATCAATTACTAACTATTATTAAACAACAAATTCATTGTAATAGCAGATCATTGCCGACCATAAATAAATTAATAGTATTGTCGACAATTGATAGACACAATAAGCTAACTGTGCTCATCACTAGTATTAACCGTTTACTATCGAAAGCCATATTTCTATTATATTTTTTCGGATCAACTGCTTTACTATTACTACTATATCAGACACAACATCGCAAATCAAGTCAATTGTTTAAATCAATAATGATTTTATTATTTCTATTTGTTTAGTTATTTTCATTAATAATTTTCTATATGTGCGGCAAAATACCGGCCAAAGCGCACAAAGCATATGCCCTAATGTTTTCACTGTTAGCTAATAATAATAATAGTTATCTTAAGGGTCGGCAGTTGACATTAGGTCAGCGTTTGAAATGCGAAATATTTATCGGACGACTGAGTGGACCGACAATTGGTTTCTATTGTTTATCGCTATTTCCGATAACTAATTGGGAAATGTTTCAATTATTAGTGATTTGTAGTTCAAATTATATATTTATTATTGGCTTATTTTAACTATTTTTAATAACAGTTAAAATTATTTATTAATTATTTTTTTTGTTAAAATAACTAATTGTATAACAACTAATTGTATTACTAATTATATAAATTATATATTACTATAATATTACTATAATAAACATATGTATAGCCTATAACCACTGTTTATTATATAACAATAATATTGAATTTTAATTTCTAATTTAATATTTTTTAAAATAAAATTTATGATTTTTATATTTTTGTTGTTGTTATTATAATATTATTTTTAGTAAAAATTTCTATTGTCTAAATGTCTATAACCGTTGTTTATTGTGAATAATTTGTTTATAAACTAAAAATATTGAATTTAATTTGCAATTTTAGACTTAAATCAATAATTTAGTATATTTTATATTATTTACTATTTTTATTATAAAATGATAATTAAAATACTGATTGTTATTATAATTTTGTAAATAAAATTATTAGTTAAAACTATATATATATAATTGATTTAAATCTAGTTTCACATAATATATCCTATTTTTAAATTAAATTAATATTTTATATATTCTATAAAAATTATTTTATACTTTAATAAAAACTAAAATTATTATTATTAAATATTTCCATATTTTTTTACTAAACTAAACATGCAAATTTTTTAGAAAATTATTACAAAACACTAAAATATCGTTATATTTATTGATAATTGAATTTTATTAAAAATATTATTATATTTAAAAATATATATAAATGATATTGTTGCATGTTTAGTTAGTTAGCTAAAAAATAAATAAATAAAACTTTTTATATGAATAATAGTTTTATTATTGAAATATAGAATTTCATTTACAGATTAATAAAATAAATTTAATTACATAGAAATGTATTGAATTTGAATAATAAAATAATTACCAAATAATATTTGTCATCAACAATACGATTACTATTTATTATATACCTATTGTGTAACCATTTAACCAGTTTATCAGCAAATCTTTTATTATAATAATTTTTCATTTGTAATAATAATTTATTAGTTATCATATTTGCGTAAATATTTATATATATATAGATAATAATTTAATAGTAAAATATATACAATATAATAAACTAGACTTGAAATTAAATTTATTTTATTAATATGTCTATGAAAACTATATTTTAATAATAATAGCATTATTCATATAAAATGTTTCATTTTATTTATGTGTAGCTAACTAACTAAACATGCAAAAATATCATTAATATATTTTTTATAAATATAATAATATTTTTAATAATAAATATTTTCAATTATCAAAAGCTTTTACAATATTTTAGTTTTTTTTTGTAATAATTTTTTAAAAATATATTAGTCTTATTTGGTCTAATTAATATAAAAAACATATTATTTAATCAAACTAATAATAGTAAAAATATTAATTTTCTAAAAATTATTCATAAATTTAATTATATATTTGAATGTTTATTATAATAAAAAAATGGAAATATTTAATAATAATAATTACTATTTTAGTATTTATTAAAGTATAATAAAATTTTTATATAATATATATTATATAAATTAAATAAACAAATTAGGATATATTATGTTAAACCTAGACACGATATTAAGCAATTATATATAGGTTTAGTTTTAGCTAATTAATTTATTTACAATCATATTATAATAAAACATGTTATATAATAATACATAATAAATGATATTTATTTAAGTATTATTATTATTATTTTTAAAGAAAATACTAAATTGCAAATTAAATTCAATATTTTTGTTATATAAACAACTAATTTAAGACAAACAACGGTTATAGGCTATGTATATGTGAAGTACTTATAAGTATATAATTTATAGACAATTAGTTAATGCTATTTATAAATAATTTTAATTATTATAATAAGCCAATAATAAACATATAATTTGAACTACAAATCATTAGTAATTGAAATATTTCCCAATTAGTTATCGCAAATAGCGATAAACAATAGAAACCAATTGTCGGTCCACTAAGTCGTCCGATAAATATTTCGCATTTCAAACGCTGACCTAATGTCAAGTGCCGACCATTAAGATAACTTTAATTATAATTAGCTAACAGTGAAAACATTAGGGCATATGATTTGTGTGCATTGGCCGGTATTTTACCGCAAATATAGCCAATCATAAAAGCAAATATCAATACAAATAGAAATACTAAAAACATTATCGATTTAAACAATTGACTTGAATCGGGATGTTGTGTCTGATACAGTAGTAATAGTGTAGTAATTGATCCGATAAAATATAATATAAATATGACTTTCGATAGTAAACAGTTAATATTAGTGATGAGCACAGTTAGCTTATTGTGTCTATCAATAGTTGACAATAGTTTTAATTTATTTATGGTCGGCAATGATCTGCTATTACAATGAATTTGTTTTTTAATAGTTAATAATTGATTGTTTAATTTCGTAAACATATCATCAAATATAATGCCGTAAACTATTGGACATACAATTAATATATACATATAGTTTAGACCATCAAATATATAAATGGCAGTGATTAGTATACATATGCTAATATTGATTGGTTGGTAGTATAGTATCGGATCATAGTATGCCATAATTATTGGTAAACTATGAACTAAATTCAAATAGAAAAATACAAACCAATAAATATATCTATTGGGAAATGTTATGACAACAAAATAATACAATAGCTTTTTCAATGTATTAATACTATTTAAATTGGTTTTCAATTTCAATAGATTAATCACATCAGTAGTTAGTTGTTTAAAATAATTGGTATCAAACAACTCGTACCATAACATTGTAAACGATCCGAAAACTAGTGTCGAGTGTCCCATCAATACACACACGTTAGTATCAATTGTGAATTACCGTACAAATAGGTTGGATCGCATAGAAAACGGATAAGCCATCGGTTAGACCAAACATTAGTATTATTAACACTACTACTACTACTACTACTACTACTACTACTACTACTACTCCTAATACTACTGTTGGCTATATATAAACCAATTGCCCGAAAAATACATAAAATTGTATTGAATTTGTATAATAAACTAATTATCAAATAATATTTATGATCAACAATACGATTACTATTTATTATATAACGATTGTGTAACCATTTAACCAGTTTATCGGCTAATCTGATATTATAATAATTTTTGATGATAATTTAATGATGATAATGATAATTTATTAGTTATCATATTTGCGTATATATATAATAATAATAATAATAATAATTTAATAGTAAAAAATATATAATATAATAAACTAGACTTTAAATTAACTTTATTTTATTAATCTGTATATGAAAACTACATTTCAATAATAAAACTATATTATTCATATAAAAAGTTTTTTGTTTATTTTTAGCTATAACTAAACATGCAAAAATATCATTAATATATTTTTTAATATAATAATAATATTATTAACTAACTTAACCAAAAAATATTGAATTTAATTTGCAATCTAGTTTTTAAAAAATTTTTGGTTATAACTTTATTATTGGTTATAATTAACTGCATTTAGATTTTTAACTAAAATTTAAAAAAACTTTATTTTATTTGTAATTTTTTCGTTGTTCTGAAGAGATTTATATATCAAAATTTTAATTCTGATTTTAATTTTTTATACTTTATTCAAATCTAGACGAAAATTTTTTAATTAAAATTTTTAGTATTTTGTTAGCCATTTTCTCTATGTTTGTTAAAAAATTTTAATACTCATTAGGGATAATTTTTTGCTGTCTAAACATGCAAACATATCATTGATATATATATATATATATATATATATTAAATAACTATTCGTAAATTTAATTATATAATTGCATAGTTAGTAAATATGTAAATATTTATTATTATTAATAATAATAACTATTTTAATATATTTATTAAAGTATAATATAATTTTTTATAGAATATATAAAATATCAATTTTATTGATATATAGTTTTTAAAAATGATTTTATTTACTTATATTTTAATACATAAATAACTATAATTAAAATAATAATAAACTATTTTAATTATCAGATGACAATATAATAATATGATACTTAATATAATATAGTAATTGTTCATGGGTCATAATTTATTAGTTATCATTGATGATAACTTATCATACTTGCATTTATAGATATAGATCAATATATAAATAATAATTTATAGTAAAACATATTAATTAATTTAATTTGCAAAAGTAAAATTTTAACTTTATATTAAATATATATATATACTGTATAAATATTTTTATACTATTGAAAATATGTGAAAAATGTATTTTTTAAAAATAATTATAATAAATAGTTAAATACATGTATATACTGTTTATTACTAATATACATGTATTTTCATTTTAATTAAATATTTTATTTTTTTATTTTTAATAAAAAATTACATATGTATGTATGTAATGTTTAATTACTATTAAATGTATATAATTGTTTGTGTTTTATGAATTATTTTAATTATAAATTTTTAAATGGCGTCCTTTATTATTGTTAGTGTGTTTGTTGAATAATAATAATAATAATAATATAATGTTTGATTTTAATATCAATAATAATAAACAATTGTTGCAAACAATTAGCGATTATTTTGCTAATCAAACCTATTTGGTAATCAATGCCATCAGATATAGTAGTAATAAGTAATAAAATTTTGAATGTCTTTACAATATAAATGTTTTAATTGAATATAAAAATATTATTTTTCTATCTCTATCTCTATCTCTATCTCTATCTCTATCTCTATCTCTATCTCTATCTCTATCTCTATCTCTATCTCTATCTCTATCTCTATCTCTATCTCTATCTCTATCTCTATCTCTATCTCTATCTCTATCTCTATCTCTATCTCTATCTCTATCTCTATCTCTATCTCTATCTCTATCTCTATCTCTATCTCTATCTCTATCTCTCTATCTATCTATTAATATCTATTGATATATTTTTTAGTTATAACAATATAATTATCAAAAATAATAAACAATTGTCGCAAACAATCAGCGATTGTTTTGCCGGTCAAACCGATTCAATAATAGCTGCCATCAGAGACAACAAGTATTTTCAATTTAATTTAATCAATTATTTTAATCATTATTTTTTCCAATTTTAACTATTTAATTATTTTCAAATTATTATTGTTTTTTTTATTTAGTCAAATAATAACCGAAAATAATAGACAACTGTTTCAGACAATTAGCAAATATATTGCTAATCAAACATATTTGTTAATCAATGCCATTAACAGAGACAACAATAACAACAATATATCATTTAATTATAATATATTAATATTATTATTATTATTATTATTCAGTTATTTATTTACTAAAAAATTAACTGAATTTTCAACCAATTTGTCTGAAACAATCAAAACGTATTTTACTAAACAAACTAAAACCATAAACGAAAATAACAGGCAATTATCGGAAACAATTGTTAATCAAATCAAACCAAACATTGATTCAAACAAGTATTTAATTATCAAAAAATAATTTTTTAATAATTTTAACAAAAAAAACATTTAATTTATAATTTCATATTAATATCTATATATATATTAAGTAATATAAAACAGGCAAAACTGATAGACTGTTTGAACGATTGTTTTGCAAATCAAACCAAACAATTGGTCAAAGCGTTAAAAATGAGAGACAAATATTTATCGGATATTTTTGTCGACAAATCGGATATCGATAGCCAATGGACTGGCAATCAATCAATTGACAGATTTGTTGACGAATCCAGTGATAACCAAATCGATGGCAAAACAACTGTCAGTCAATCAATTGACCGATCAATTGAAGAATCTACTGATGATAACCAAATCGATGGCAAAACAACTAGCAGTCAATCGATTACCGAATCGATGGACAATAACAACACCATTGGTGTCAACAGTGAAAACGATTTTAATATAAGGTATTATAATTTATTTATTTTTTAATTATTCACATTTGTTTTCATATAACACTTATAATAACAATCAATTAGACGACCAAAATATTGATGATTATTGTCAGCCAATCGACTATTTAGTCAGTACTGCTGAACCAGTAGTGACGGTAGTCGACGATCAGCTCAGGTACTCCCAGGAGATACAGAAGCTTAAGGATGCGATTGGAGAAATGCAACGAGAAATTGCAATATTAATGAAAAAAGTTAATAAATAAATGATTTTTATTGCATATATTTTTCGATATTTAAAAAAAAAATTTTTATGTATAAAAGTATTTATAAAATTTTTTTATATAATATATAAAGTAGCAGGCGCGGTTAAGCAAATTTTGGAAATTGATATTTTAATTAATATATTTTAATAAATAATTTAATTTTGCACATATATATTAAATTTTAGATCAATCGGACCAATAATTTTATAGTTATTAATTAAAATAAATTTAAAGTTTCAGCAAATACCTATCTAAAGTAAATGTTATAAATATTTTTTTATTTAACAATTTTTTTTTTGTTTTTCCTTTAATTATTTCAGAAAAATGTATATTAAAAAATATATACTAGTATAGTGATTGTCAAACAAAAAATATTTTAATTAATTTTTATGTTATCTCTCTCTCTCTCTCTCTCCTATACCGTATAGTATATATATAATACTGTATCATATAAATAAACAACTAGTTGAATATAAAATGTTTTAAACTATATATAATAATATGTTATTATTATTATTTTTAAGTTAAAAAAACTGTTTGATGTAAATTTATATTCAATAAACAATAGAAAAAATTATGTTTAACATAATATGGATTTATTTAAAAATTAATTGTTTTTATACAGAAATAAATATTTTAAATCACAAGTATAATTATTATCATTATCATTATTAATTAATTATTAATTATTAATTATTAATTATTAATTATTAATTATTATTAATTATTAATTATTATTAATTATTATTAATTATTAATTATTATTAATTATTATTAATTATTATTAATTATTAATTATTATTAATTATTATTAATTATTATTAATTATTATTAATTATTATTAATTATTATTAATTATTATTAATTATTATTAATTATTATTAATTATTATTAATTATTATTAATTATTATTAATTATTATTAATTATTATTAATTATTATTAATTATTATTAATTATTATTAATTATTATTAATTATTATTAATTATTATTAATTATTATTAATTATTATTAATTATTATTAATTATTATTAATTATTATTAATTATTATTAATTATTATTAATTATTATTAATTATTATTAATTATTATTAATTATTATTAATTATTATTAATTATTATTAATTATTATTAATTATTAATTATTATTAATTATTAATTATTATTAATTATTATTAATTATTATTAATTATTATTAATTATTATTAATTATTAATTAATTATCTTGTCCCTTAACACATGTCCTAGGTGCATTTGGACGTTTGTCATTTTCTTTAGCTTTACACGAAAATTGAATACAACATATTCTCTGATTTTTAGTATTTCTATATATATCGCATGGTTTTCCATCACCATAACAGGGAGGTCTAGGAATAGTAGCTTTAGAACCGGCATGAGCTTTGGCTGTATTATTATTATTATTGTTGTTGTTGTTGTTTAAATATTAAAAATAATTAAAAAAAATTAATATTAAAATTTTTATAAATATTTTTTTTAATATAAAATATACATATAAATTAAATATTTATAATTATAAATAATAATAATAATAATAATAATTCTGTTTTTTTTGTGTTGATTATATTTATAAATAGGTTTTAGTAAAACTACAGATTAGTGGTTAATAAAAGTATTTATAAACCCTTAATAAATTTTAATATATATATATATATAATATTTATTATATAATTAATTATTTAGATTTTAAATTGATAACAACTATTAAAACTATAATTTTAGTATTCATTTTATTTTTGTTTAATTAAGACTAACTATTGATGACTACAGCTTAAAAAATCAATTTTTTTATTAAATCTAAATATGTTATTATAATTATAACAAAATCATAATAAGTTTAATAATCAAAAAATAGTCATGTAATTAATTAATTTTTATGTAATCTCTCTCTCTCGATGACAGTTATAGACAGGGTGTTTCAATTTTTATATAAACTGTAAAATAATATGTTTTTATTTAAATTAATTAAAAAAATTGTTACATTGTTCAAAAATTATTTTTTTTATTGCATTAGTATAATAATACACAAAATAATTATAATTTAATTAATTAATTAAATTATTCTCCAGCTTCACATGTCCAAAGTGATGTAAATCGTCGATCATTTTTATTTTTAGGTCTACACGAAAATTGTATACAACATACTCTACGATTTGGTTTAGTCCTATCCATATCGCATGCTTCTCCTACATCATAACATGCCTTAACTTTAGGAACAGTAGCTTTAAGACCTTTAGCCGGAGCTTTAGCTATAGTATTATTATTTTTTAAAAAAAATATTAAAATAAAAATTTTTTGATAAATAATTTTTTTTTCAAATAAAATACATATAAATTATATTTATAAATAATAATATTTATTCTATTTTTTTGTTGATTATATATAATTGTGAAGAGATTAGTGGTTAATAAAGATTTATATATTATTATTATTATTATTATTATTATTAGTTTTTTTTAACAAAGTAAACACATCTATAGTATATATATTTATTATTATAAATAATTTTTAGGTAATTATAGATTACAATATAGGAAAATGTTTATATACTTATACAGTATATACATATAATGTTATTTTTAAATAAAAATATTGTTATTTTTTTTGAATAAATTATATATTGTTATATATATTAATTAATACATACCGTCAACCATAACAATATTATTAATCAATGACTGATTGTTAACAACTAATAAAATTATTATCATAAATATTTTTGTTATCATTTTTGTTTTAATTTTGATAATTGATTCTAACATTGAGACATTCTAACTATTTGAATGATTCGACCGACTAATTTTTGTTTGATTAGATAATCATTTTATAACTGCAAATATGTTATTATATATTATTAGTAAAATATTAATTTTAATTTATTTTTGGCCATTTTATTGTGTAATTTGTTTTAATAGTTATAAATAGTTTATTAAGTAATACACACACACATACACACACATACACACACATACACACACACATACACACACATACACACACATACACACACATACACACACATACACACACATACACACACATACACATACATACACACACATACACACACACATACACACACACATACATACACACATATACACACATATACAAACACATACATACATACATTTATATTTAGCAATAAAAATTACACAATAAAAATAGCATTTTAATTAATTATTGCTTAATTTTTCTTTTAATAGAAAAACTAAAAACCTTAATTAATTTTAAATAAAAACAAGTTAAGAATGTTAGAAAACATTTTCAGAAAAAAAATTGATGGAATAAAATATAATGTTAGCAAATTGTCAGTTGATTTTAGTCATATAGACAAATGACTTGGTATGACAAAATAAAATCAACTATAGACATGATTCAGTATGTCATAATAAACTCAATTATAGTCATGTAGGGTATCAAATGTCTCGGTATGAAATAATATACACAACTATAGTCATGTAGGTTTTCAGATAAATCAATATAACAAAATAAACTCAACTTTAGTCATGTAGGGTATCAAATGACTCGGTATAACAAAATAAACCAAACTTTAGTCATGTGGGGTATCAAATGACTCGGTATAACAAAATAAACAACTACTCATGTGCGGTATTAAATGTCTAAGTATAACAAAATAAACAGCAAAAAATAATACTTTTGCCGCCATTTTTTAAAAAAAATAGATTAATAATTCTGATTTATTATATCTTAATTGTTTGTTGCTCTATACAATTCTAAACGTTAAACTTTTTACCTAAAATTTTTTTACTTTGTCCGCCATTTTCTCTATGTTCCCGTAAAAGATATCAAAATTTTAATGCAACTTTTTTTTATAGATTATTAGTAGTCCTTTAACCGAATCTCTAAATCAGAATTTATAAATTCGCAAAATGAAATGCTACAGACAGACAGTCAGACAGACACACAGACACATAGACAGACAGACTCGTATAGATTTCAGTAAATTAAACTTTTTCAAAGTTTTTTTGTTGTTGAAAATATTAGCTTTAAAAATATAGCAAATTTAAATAATAGCAACTAATTTATAGTTAAAATACAAATAATAATTCAAACATTAGAATAAATAATATATACTGTATTTACAAATGTTTATATTTATACTTATTTTTTAATTAAAAAATTTATTTATTATTTTTTTTTAATAAATTATATATTTATATTAATTAAATAATCAAAAAAATAATACATACCGTCAACCATTGCATTATTGTTTACCAGTGACTGATTGATAACAATTATTATCATAAATATTTTAGTATACATTTTGTTGTTTTAATTAATTTAAAATTTTTTTTTTATTTTCTAACTAATTAATAGACTGTTTGATTTGAAAACTATTTGATAACTGAAATTATTTTTTAAATATTAAGGTAACAGTTTTTTTTAATTAAATTATTTATTTATAGTTTTTATTAATTAAATTATATATTTATAGTTTTTATTAATTAAATTATATATTTATAGTTTTTATTAATTAATTAATTATTTGTTTGCAAAATTTTTTCAAAAAAGTGAAAAAAAAATTTTTTAATTAAATTAATAAATATTACTTTTTTAGAGATTTATAATGTTCTTATAATATAACTTGTATATAAATTTTAAAATTTAAAAAAAATAGTATATATCTCAAAGAGTAATCAATGTTTTTTTTTTAAAATACATATTTAGTATTTAATTAAATAATATAAATATTTTTTTAAAAAAAATTGCTTTAAACAACTACTAAAAATCATTGATATTTTTTATACACTGTATTATCATTTAAATCATTTTATCAAATATTACTTATTAATTTATATTATAAAGTTAATATATGTTGACCTAGTTTAGTTTAATAATAATATATTTTAAAAATTATTAAAATAAAATAAACTTAAATTCAAATAATGTTTTTTTTAAAAAAAATAATGAAAGCCATTAATATTATATAATAATAATAATAATATATTTGATAAATAGTTATTATAATTATATAACAAAATCATAATAAGTTTCAACAAAAAAAAAATTAAATAATCATTTTTTCTCCAATTCACTGATTCTTATCTGCATTTGTTTAATCATATCCTTGAGCTCCTGTATCTCATCCGAGTCCCTGTGCTTGACATCGATCTGATGATAGTCAACAACATTGCCATTAAATTCACAATTCAATTGATTGTAATTATCAGTATTGCTATTTTAAAAAAATAAAATAAAATAATACTTATATTATTATAATTAAATCAAATTACTTAACAATAATAATAAAACTATTTTTTATTATTCAATTACTTAATATTGATATCATTTGGATTAGTGTTGTTGTGGTTGTTGTCCAACGATTCGGTAACCGATTGACTGCCAATTGTTTTGTTGTTGTTGTCATCGCTTTGGTTATCGTCATCAATGGATTCGTCAACTAATCGGACAATTGATTGACTACTAGTCCATTGGCTATCGGTATCCGATTTGTCGACCAAAATATCCGACAAATATTTGTCTCTCACAGTCAACACATTCATTAAATGTTTGGTTTGATTGGCTAAACACGACATTAGTTTTCCAGTAGTTATTACATCACTGAAAGACAAGTAAAAGCAAACATAAATTATTTTTGAATAATTGAATTAATTTAAAAAAAAACTATTTTATAGTAAATACTTGTTGTCTTTATTGGTGTTTGAAGTGATGATCGCATCGGTTATGGCTTTTGATTGATTAGCGAAACACTTATTGATTGTTTCAGTCAAACATGTATTCATTGTCGACATTGTTTCAGACAAATTGGTCGACAATTCAGTCAACTTTTCAATCAATAAATCACTGATATGTATAAATAAATATTATTTAATAAATATATAAATCAATTGTTAAAAAATTTAGCTTTTTTACAGATTAATACAATTTTTTAAAAAAAATATTTTAGCAATAAAATTGATATTAAATTTTTTGAAAAATTAATAATACTTATTGTTATTGTTGTTAGTGATTACAGTATCAGTGATACTAATGGTTTGATTAGTAAAACAGTCTCTCATAGTGTCCGACAAATTGGTCGATAATTCAGTTAACTTTGCAGTCAATAAGTCACTGATAATTATTATTAAATAATAATAAAAAACAATATTTTTAAGTAATAATTGTAATAATATATATAAAATTACATTTATATAAAGTTATATATGATATATACTTATTGTTATTGTTGACAGTGATTAAACTCTGGCTAATTGTTTGCAACAATTGTTTGTTATTTTCGGTTAATATATTACTAATAATAATAAAAATTTTAAAAAATCAATTATTAAAGTAAATGACAATTAAAAACTAAAAATCAGATATAAAATACTTGTTGGCATTAATGACAGCATCAGTGATATCATCAGTGGTTTGATTGCGAAAACTTTGGCCACTATTAGCCGTCAGAAGTGTTGTTATCTTTTCGAGGATTAGATCACTAGAAAAAAATCACAGATAATAAAAAACAAACAAAAAAAGTTTAAAAAGTCTTAATTAATTTAAATGCTATACTTTGATCGGTTGATAACATCAGTCAATTGTTTAACACCTTTGTTGGGTATGACTGTAATAACACTACGGCTATAAGTGCCGTATAGCCAGGCATTAGCTATGGACTGGTCATCGTTGAGTTGACGTCCCTCTTGGGGTGCATTGGTATCCGACAAATCAGTCAAATATAATGTATGGGTTTCAGTGGCAAACATGTACTTCAGGGCCAACTTGTGTTTCAATTGACCGATAGTTGGTGTCTGTATCGGCAATATATCATATGTTTGATTAGCTGTCGATCCCTGTGATTGTTGTTTGAGTGCAGCCAACGACACATTTATCCGAACCCGAACCGCACGGACAGCAAACCCGATACTACCCGACTGTTTCTGTTCGACGGTATAATCGGTAAAATCAATTGACTTGTCTTTAGTTAACCACCAATTGGTATCATTATTATCATTATCATCATCGATGGTGTTATCAGTGTTGTTGTTAATGCTTAGTATTTCTAAACTAATATCTGTATCGCTATATCCATCGACACTTGCTTTGAATATATCCTCAACAGCGACCCGTACGGTGTGTCGACAAAACAGGTATTTAATATCTTCATCACCACCGCTACTGTTGTTGTTGTTGGGGTCGATCTGTTTGATGTCAATCCGACAGTAATACTGATGGCAACTATCATAACAATCGGTACAACTAGAGTACCGCTGTGGTAGGATATTAATACAACTATCGGTAATATTTGGGTATAGCCAGGCAAAAACAATGGGCATATCATCGGTTAATTGACGTTTAAAGTTATTATTTGTCAAATCAGACAAAAACATTATCAAATTAGTCAACTGTAAACCGTATTTAGTGGCCAACTGTTGTTTTAATTTGCCAATTGTTTCGGTAGTTTCAGGTAATATACAATAATCCTTATAACTGTTTAGACCGGATCCTTGAATGGGTTGTATGGATGGATGGATGGATAGTTTTACTTGAATTGATTTAACTAGGATCTCATATTTCCTATTATGATAAATGTAAATAAACTGGTCATGTAAATAATGGTATTTTTTAATGGTATTATTATTAGTAGTAGTAGTATTTTCGCCTAAATATAGGCAAATATTTGTTTCGGGATAGACATAATTTTTGACGATTGCACCCAATATATTGGACACATTTACTATACTAATGTGTTGGCAAAATTTGTATTGAATATCATTATCATCATTAACACTGTTGGCAGCATCGATATGTTTGGTTGATATCCGACAGCAATGCTGAAAGTTATTACAATTTTGTGGACAAATATAATTAGCAGACATTGTCTATGTGTGTGTGTGTGTTTGTCTTCAACAATAACTGATCCGGATTCACTCTAATAAATGGTGGTAAAAATAATAATATAAATATATAATAATAAAATATAGTATTGATATATCGTATAAATGATATGATATATCAGTATTTTTAAATACTTAACTACGATAACGATAATAATAAACTTAACATTTAAAAAAAATAACGATTAAAACAATTATCAAAACACAATTAAAGTACTAATTGTACAGAAATTAATATAAACAAAAATTTAATAGAATTCAATTTATTTAAAAATAACAATATTATTATTTTTAAATATTATAAATTAAATAATAATTGTTTTTATTAGATTTAATTATATATATATATATTAAAATTAATCACAACAATAAACATAAAATTACAATATACTATATTATTTTATATAACTAATTTCTAAATGTAAATGATAACTGAAATAACTATTTTATTTGTTGCCATTGACATTATGATTAGATTAGATAATTAATAATAAAGTTATAAATAACATTGATTTAATTATATAAGTATTTAACATTTACTATATACTGTATAATAGTTATCATAATATTTTAAATTAATATTGATTTCATTTATAATAAATATTTTTTGTTTGTTTGTAATATTTTTTTTAAAGTAGTATAGTTTTATTTTATGAAATCTAATTTAATAAAATTTAATCAAAATATATATTTAATTAATTAAACAATTAAATATGATATTTTTTAAAACAATAATATTATTTAAATTTTAAAGTATATATATTTTTATACATACATAAAAAAATTTACGAATTACTTAATTAAAAAAATATCAAATAATAACTTACAGATGTTTTCCTTAATTAATTAAAATGAGTTTACTTTTAAATTAATTTAACAAAAAATATATATACTGTATTACAAACAAACAAACAAATATTTCATTGATAATTTATTTATTGATTTTAAAAAATTTATAATTGTTTTTTATGATTAATTAAAATCTGTTTACTTTTAAATTAATTTAACAAAAAATAATAATAAATTATCATATTTTTTGTATTACATAATTTTTTTATTAATAAATAAAAATTGATCAAAAAAAATTTAACCTATTTACAAACACATTGTCATAATAATAAATAATACTAAAAAAAATTTCACAAACAACAAACAAATGATCATGGTGGTTTTAGTGGTAAAATATTGTCAATGAAACTTGTTTTTTTTGTACTAATAATAATACAATTTACTATCAAATGCAATTTTGATGATTATCCAGGTAATATATAAATACAATTTTATACTACAGTATTATATATATATATATATATATTAGTATTTTTTATATAATTAAAAGTAATTATAAATTGTACTAGATAGATTAATTTTGATTTTTGTTGTTTTTTAAATAAATTATTTATATTTAGACATATTTTTAGAAATGGGCAAATAGAAAGTTTCTAGAAACTTTCTCCTGAATAAATTTCTATAGAAATTTTAATTTATTGTTATACTATGAATATAGATATTATATCTATAGATATTGTAAAACTATAAATATATTAATGAGACAATACTACTATACATATAATATTATATAATGTAGATTACTGTTTATTATTATACAAATGGGATACCTAATATATAAATAATTATAATTTTTAATAATAATCAATTTTGTAAAATTTTATTCATCATTTTATTATATTATAGTTTAATATAATTAAATTAATTAATTTTTTACTTTAATTAATAATTACTAATACTAATAATAATATTTAATTATTACTTATAAAAATAATGTTAAAGATAACAAATATCGAGAAAACAAAATTAACCATGGGGATGCCATAAATATAAAATTTCTTTTAGAAACTTTATAGAAATTTCTCTTTTTTGCCAACAATAAATATATTGTAATTTTAGTAAAAATATTGATTTAAACACAACTATTATAATAAAAATCATTGATAGATATTTATTATACTATGTATTTTATATAAATTATTTTATCAAATATTACTTCAATTTATATAATTATAATAATAAAAGATTAGAATAATAATTAAAAGTTTAGTAATAAAAATTTAATAACAAATTTTAAAAAATAAAATTATGGATAATATTATTATATTATTGTTTTTTCTTTATTTTATATATTCGTTAAATATAATATGTCTGGCAATCAGTCAAAAAATATAAATATATGTAATCAATTAATTGACTAACTGTTAGATATATTATAAATAATCATAGTTTAGTTTAATAATTATAAATTTATAAATTATAAAAAAAATAAATTCAAATAATATTGTTTAAAAAAATTATTAAAGCCATTAATATTATATTATAATAATATATTGATAAATAATTATTATAATTATAACAAAATCATAATAAGTTTAACAAAAAAAATTAAATAATCATTTTTTCTCCAATTCACTGATTCTTATCTGCATTTGTTTAATCATATCCTTGAGCTCCTGTATCTCATCCGAGTCCCTGTGCTTACCATCGATCCGATGATAGTCAACAACATTGCCATTAAATTCACAATTCAATTGATTGTAATTATCAGTACTGCTATTTAAAAAAATAAAATAATACTTATATTATTATAATTAAATCAAATTACGGATAATAATAATAATAATAAAACTATTTTCAAAAAAAACTTGAAAAGTTTTGTTTTCTGAAATCTATACGAGCCTTTTTTTTTGTGTGTGTGTGTGTGTGTCTGTAGCATTTCATTTTGCGAATTTTGAAATTCTGACTTCAGATTCGGTTAGAGGACTACTAATAATGTATTGAAAAGTTTAATTAAAATTTTGATATCTCTTCGGGAACATAGACAAAATGGCGGCCAAAGTAAAAAAAATTAAAAAAATTTTTTTTTAAGTATAGATTTGAATAAAGCATCAAAAACAAGAATAAAAAATATACATTAAAATTTTGATATCTCTTTGGGAACATAAAGAAAATGGCGGCCAAAGTAAAAAAAAATTAGGTAAAAATTTTAACGTTTAGAATTGTAAAGAGTATCAAAAATATGATATAATATATCAGTATAATTTTTTTTAAATGGCGGCAAAAGTATAAAAAAATTTTAAGAATTTTTTTAAATATAAATTTGAAGAAAGAATCAAAAACAAGGATAAAAAATATTCATTAAATTTTGATATCTACGGGAACAAAAAGAATAAGTATAAGCGGCAAATGTATAATTATAGATTATTATTTTGTTATACTGAATCATTTGATACCCCACATGACTATAGTTGTTTATTTTGTCATACTGAATCATTTGATACCATACATTACAATATTTATATTATTTATATTTGACCAGTTTTTAAATTTTTATGTTATTATATAGCCGTTATAATTATAAAACTAATAGTTTTCAATGTTATTCAAGTTTTTTTTCTAAAAATGCTTTCTAGCATTCTTAACTGGTTTTATTATTCAATTACCTTATATTGATATCATTTGGATTTATATTATTGTCCAACGATTCGGTAACCGATTGACTGCCAATTGTTTTGTTGTTGTTGTCATCGCTTTGGTTATAGTCATCAATGGATTCGTCAACTAATCGGACAATTGATTGACTGCCAGTCCATTGGCTATCGATATCCGATTTGTCGACCAAAATATCCGACAAATATTTGTCTCTCACAGTCAACACATTCATTAAATGTTTGGTTTGATTGGCTAAACACGACATTAGTTATTACATCACTGATGAAAACAAACAGAAATTAATTTAAAACTATTTTATAGTAAATACTTGTTGTCTTTGATGTTGTTGTTTGTGTTGGAAGTGATGATCGCATCGGTTATGGCTTTACTTTGTTTATCAAAACACTGTTTGATTGTTTCAGACAAATTGGTCGACAATTCAGTCTTTAAATTTTCAATCAATAAGTCACTGATAATTAGATAAATATTATTAATACAATTAAATAAATTTAAAAAATAAATAAATAGTTGGTTAACATTATTAATACATTATTAGTAATTTTTACAATAAAATTGATATTAAATAATAATATATAACTAGTGTCCGACAAATTGGTCGACAATTCAGTCTTTAACTTTTCAATCAATAAGTCACTGATAATTATTATTAAATAATATTTAAAAAAACTCAATTACTTAAAGTAAATGACAATAAAAAAACAGATAATAATAATAATAAATTATTAATTTATTAAATAAATACTTGTTATGTCTGTTGGCAGTCATAAATGTATTGTTAATTTCAGTAATTTTTTCCAATAATTGTCTATTATTTTCGGCTAATATACTACTAATAATAAAAAAATTAAAATAAAAACTCAATTACTTAAAGTAAATGACAATTAAAAACTAAAAATTAGATATAAAATACTTGTTGGCGTTAATGACAGCATCAGTGATGGCATCGGCGGTTTGATTGCGAAAACTTTGGCCACTATTAGCCGTCAAAAGTGATGTTATCTTTTCGAGGATTAGATCACTTGATAGAAATCATAGATAATAAACAACAAAAAAGTTTTAAAAAGTTTTAATTGATTTTTTATACTATACTTTGATCGGTTGATAACTTCGGTCAAATGTTTAACACCTTTGTTGGGTATGACTGTAATAACACTACGGCTATAAGTGCCGTATAGCCAGGCATTAGCAATGGACTGATAATCGTTGAGTTGACGTCCCAATTGCGGTGCATTGGTATCCGACAAATCAGTCAAATATAATGTATGGGTTTCAGTGGCAAACATGTACTTCAGGGCCAACTTGTGTTTCAATTGACCGATAGTTGGTGTCTGTATCGGCAATATATCATATGTTTGATTAGCTGTCGATCCCTGTGATTGTTGTTTGAGTGCAGCCAACGACACATTTATCCGAACCCGAACCGCACGGACAGCAAACCCGATACTACCCGACTGTTTCTGTTCGACGGTATAATCGGTAAAATCAATTGACTTGTCTTTAGTTAACCACCAATTGGTATCATTATTATCATTATCATCATCGATGGTGTTATCAGTGTTGTTGTTAATGCTTAGTATTTCTAAACTAATATCTGTATCGCTATATCCATCGACACTTGCTTTGAATATATCCTCAACAGCGACCCGTACGGTGTGTCGACAAAACAGGTATTTAATATCTTCATCACCACCGCTACTGTTGTTGTTGTTGGGGTCGATCTGTTTGATGTCAATCCGACAGTAATACTGATGGCAACTATCATAACAATCGGTACAACTAGAGTACCGCTGTGGTAGGATATTAATACAACTATCGGTAATATTTGGGTATAGCCAGGCAAAAACAATGGGCATATCATCGGTTAATTGACGTTTAAAGTTATTATTTGTCAAATCAGACAAAAACATTATCAAATTAGTCAACTGTAAACCGTATTTAGTGGCCAACTGTTGTTTTAATTTGCCAATTGTTTCGGTAGTTTCAGGTAATATACAATAATCCTTATAACTGTTTAGACCGGATCCTTGAATGGGTTGTATGGATGGATGGATGGATAGTTTTACTTGAATTGATTTAACTAGGATCTCATATTTCCTATTATGATAAATGTAAATAAACTGGTCATGTAAATAATGGTATTTTTTAATGGTATTATTATTAGTAGTAGTAGTATTTTCGCCTAAATATAGGCAAATATTTGTTTCGGGATAGACATAATTTTTGACGATTGCACCCAATATATTGGACACATTTACTATACTAATGTGTTGGCAAAATTTGTATTGAATATCATTATCATCATTAACACTGTTGGCAGCATCGATATGTTTGGTTGATATCCGACAGCAATGCTGAAAGTTATTACAATTTTGTGGACAAATATAATTAGCAGACATTGTCTATGTGTGTGTGTGTGTTTGTCTTCAACAATAACTGATCCGGATTCACTCTAATAAATGGTGGTAAAAATAATAATATAAATATATAATAATAAAATATAGTATTGATATATCGTATAAATGATATGATATATCAGTATTTTTAAATACTTAACTACGATAACGATAATAATAAACTTAACATTTAAAAAAAATAACGATTAAAACAATTATCAAAACACAATTAAAGTACTAATTGTACAGAAATTAATATAAACAAAAATTTAATAGAATTCAATTTATTTAAAAATAACAATATTATTATTTTTAAATATTATAAATTAAATAATAATTGTTTTTATTAGATTTAATTATATATATATATATTAAAATTAATCACAACAATAAACATAAAATTACAATATACTATATTATTTTATATAACTAATTTCTAAATGTAAATGATAACTGAAATAACTATTTTATTTGTTGCCATTGACATTATGATTAGATTAGATAATTAATAATAAAGTTATAAATAACATTGATTTAATTATATAAGTATTTAACATTTACTATATACTGTATAATAGTTATCATAATATTTTAAATTAATATTGATTTCATTTATAATAAATATTTTTTGTTTGTTTGTAATATTTTTTTTAAAGTAGTATAGTTTTATTTTATGAAATCTAATTTAATAAAATTTAATCAAAATATATATTTAATTAATTAAACAATTAAATATGATATTTTTTAAAACAATAATATTATTTAAATTTTAAAGTATATATATTTTTATACATACATAAAAAAATTTACGAATTACTTAATTAAAAAAATATCAAATAATAACTTACAGATGTTTTCCTTAATTAATTAAAATGAGTTTACTTTTAAATTAATTTAACAAAAAATATATATACTGTATTACAAACAAACAAACAAATATTTCATTGATAATTTATTTATTGATTTTAAAAAATTTATAATTGTTTTTTATGATTAATTAAAATCTGTTTACTTTTAAATTAATTTAACAAAAAATAATAATAAATTATCATATTTTTTGTATTACATAATTTTTTTATTAATAAATAAAAATTGATCAAAAAAAATTTAACCTATTTACAAACACATTGTCATAATAATAAATAATACTAAAAAAAATTTCACAAACAACAAACAAATGATCATGGTGGTTTTAGTGGTAAAATATTGTCAATGAAACTTGTTTTTTTTGTACTAATAATAATACAATTTACTATCAAATGCAATTTTGATGATTATCCAGGTAATATATAAATACAATTTTATACTACAGTATTATATATATATATATATATATTAGTATTTTTTATATAATTAAAAGTAATTATAAATTGTACTAGATAGATTAATTTTGATTTTTGTTGTTTTTTAAATAAATTATTTATATTTAGACATATTTTTAGAAATGGGCAAATAGAAAGTTTCTAGAAACTTTCTCCTGAATAAATTTCTATAGAAATTTTAATTTATTGTTATACTATGAATATAGATATTATATCTATAGATATTGTAAAACTATAAATATATTAATGAGACAATACTACTATACATATAATATTATATAATGTAGATTACTGTTTATTATTATACAAATGGGATACCTAATATATAAATAATTATAATTTTTAATAATAATCAATTTTGTAAAATTTTATTCATCATTTTATTATATTATAGTTTAATATAATTAAATTAATTAATTTTTTACTTTAATTAATAATTACTAATACTAATAATAATATTTAATTATTACTTATAAAAATAATGTTAAAGATAACAAATATCGAGAAAACAAAATTAACCATGGGGATGCCATAAATATAAAATTTCTTTTAGAAACTTTATAGAAATTTCTCTTTTTTGCCAACAATAAATATATTGTAATTTTAGTAAAAATATTGATTTAAACACAACTATTATAATAAAAATCATTGATAGATATTTATTATACTATGTATTTTATATAAATTATTTTATCAAATATTACTTCAATTTATATAATTATAATAATAAAAGATTAGAATAATAATTAAAAGTTTAGTAATAAAAATTTAATAACAAATTTTAAAAAATAAAATTATGGATAATATTATTATATTATTGTTTTTTCTTTATTTTATATATTCGTTAAATATAATATGTCTGGCAATCAGTCAAAAAATATAAATATATGTAATCAATTAATTGACTAACTGTTAGATATATTATAAATAATCATAGTTTAGTTTAATAATTATAAATTTATAAATTATAAAAAAAATAAATTCAAATAATATTGTTTAAAAAAATTATTAAAGCCATTAATATTATATTATAATAATATATTGATAAATAATTATTATAATTATAACAAAATCATAATAAGTTTAACAAAAAAAATTAAATAATCATTTTTTCTCCAATTCACTGATTCTTATCTGCATTTGTTTAATCATATCCTTGAGCTCCTGTATCTCATCCGAGTCCCTGTGCTTACCATCGATCCGATGATAGTCAACAACATTGCCATTAAATTCACAATTCAATTGATTGTAATTATCAGTACTGCTATTTAAAAAAATAAAATAATACTTATATTATTATAATTAAATCAAATTACGGATAATAATAATAATAATAAAACTATTTTCAAAAAAAACTTGAAAAGTTTTGTTTTCTGAAATCTATACGAGCCTTTTTTTTTTGTGTGTGTGTGTGTGTGTGTCTGTAGCATTTCATTTTGCGAATTTTGAAATTCTGACTTCAGATTCGGTTAGAGGACTACTAATAATGTATTGAAAAGTTTAATTAAAATTTTGATATCTCTTCGGGAACATAGACAAAATGGCGGCCAAAGTAAAAAAAATTAAAAAAATTTTTTTTTAAGTATAGATTTGAATAAAGCATCAAAAACAAGAATAAAAAATATACATTAAAATTTTGATATCTCTTTGGGAACATAAAGAAAATGGCGGCCAAAGTAAAAAAAAATTAGGTAAAAATTTTAACGTTTAGAATTGTAAAGAGTATCAAAAATATGATATAATATATCAGTATAATTTTTTTTAAATGGCGGCAAAAGTATAAAAAAATTTTAAGAATTTTTTTTAAATATAAATTTGAAGAAAGAATCAAAAACAAGGATAAAAAATATTCATTAAATTTTGATATCTACGGGAACAAAAAGAATAAGTATAAGCGGCAAATGTATAATTATAGATTATTATTTTGTTATACTGAATCATTTGATACCCCACATGACTATAGTTGTTTATTTTGTCATACTGAATCATTTGATACCATACATTACAATATTTATATTATTTATATTTGACCAGTTTTTAAATTTTTATGTTATTATATAGCCGTTATAATTATAAAACTAATAGTTTTCAATGTTATTCAAGTTTTTTTCTAAAAATGCTTTCTAGCATTCTTAACTGGTTTTATTATTCAATTACCTTATATTGATATCATTTGGATTTATATTATTGTCCAACGATTCGGTAACCGATTGACTGCCAATTGTTTTGTTGTTGTTGTCATCGCTTTGGTTATAGTCATCAATGGATTCGTCAACTAATCGGACAATTGATTGACTGCCAGTCCATTGGCTATCGATATCCGATTTGTCGACCAAAATATCCGACAAATATTTGTCTCTCACAGTCAACACATTCATTAAATGTTTGGTTTGATTGGCTAAACACGACATTAGTTATTACATCACTGATGAAAACAAACAGAAATTAATTTAAAACTATTTTATAGTAAATACTTGTTGTCTTTGATGTTGTTGTTTGTGTTGGAAGTGATGATCGCATCGGTTATGGCTTTACTTTGTTTATCAAAACACTGTTTGATTGTTTCAGACAAATTGGTCGACAATTCAGTCTTTAAATTTTCAATCAATAAGTCACTGATAATTAGATAAATATTATTAATACAATTAAATAAATTTAAAAAATAAATAAATAGTTGGTTAACATTATTAATACATTATTAGTAATTTTTACAATAAAATTGATATTAAATAATAATATATAACTAGTGTCCGACAAATTGGTCGACAATTCAGTCTTTAACTTTTCAATCAATAAGTCACTGATAATTATTATTAAATAATATTTAAAAAAACTCAATTACTTAAAGTAAATGACAATAAAAAAACAGATAATAATAATAATAAATTATTAATTTATTAAATAAATACTTGTTATGTCTGTTGGCAGTCATAAATGTATTGTTAATTTCAGTAATTTTTTCCAATAATTGTCTATTATTTTCGGCTAATATACTACTAATAATAAAAAAATTAAAATAAAAACTCAATTACTTAAAGTAAATGACAATTAAAAACTAAAAATTAGATATAAAATACTTGTTGGCGTTAATGACAGCATCAGTGATGGCATCGGCGGTTTGATTGCGAAAACTTTGGCCACTATTAGCCGTCAAAAGTGATGTTATCTTTTCGAGGATTAGATCACTTGATAGAAATCATAGATAATAAACAACAAAAAAGTTTTAAAAAGTTTTAATTGATTTTTTATACTATACTTTGATCGGTTGATAACTTCGGTCAAATGTTTAACACCTTTGTTGGGTATGACTGTAATAACACTACGGCTATAAGTGCCGTATAGCCAGGCATTAGCAATGGACTGATAATCGTTGAGTTGACGTCCCAATTGCGGTGCATTGGTATCCGACAAATCAGTCAAATATAATGTATGGGTTTCAGTGGCAAACATGTACTTCAGGGCCAACTTGTGTTTCAATTGACCGATAGTTGGTGTCTGTATCGGCAATATATCATATGATTGATTAGCTGTCGATCCCTGTGATTGTTGTTTGAGTGCAGCCAACGACACATTTATCCGAACCCGAACCGCACGGACAGCAAACCCGATACTACCCTCTTGTTTCTGTTCGACGGTATAATCGGTAAAATCAATTGACTTGTCTTTAGTTAACCACCGATTGGTATCATTGTTATCATCATCGATGGTGTTATCAGTGTTGTTGTTAATGCTAAGTATCTCTAAACAAATATCTGTATCGTTATATCCATCGACACTTGCATTGAATATGTCTTCAACAGTGACCCGTACGGTGTGTCGACAAAACGGGTATTTAAAATCTTCTTCATCACCGCTACTGTTGTTGTTTGGGTCGATCTGTTTGATGTCAATCCGACAGTAATACTGACGGCAACTATCATAACAATCGGTACAACTAGAGTACCGCTGTAGTTGGATATTAATACAACTATCGGTAATATTCGGGTATAGCCAGGCAAAAACAATGGGCATATCATCGATTAATTGACGTTTAGTTGCATTATTTGACAAATCAGACAAAAACATTTCCAAATTAGTCGACCGTAAGCCGTATAGAGTGGCCAACTGTTGTTTCAATTTACCAATTGTTTGGGTAGTTTCAGGTAATATTGTATAATAACTGTTTAGACCCGATCCTTGAATGGATTGTATGGATGGATGTACCGATAGTTTTACTTGAATTGATTTAACTAGAATCTCATATTTTTCACTAGGTCCAAGGTGACCAAACTGGTTAGGTAAATATAGCGTTATAGTGCTCTTATTATTATTATAGTAGTTTAAATATAGACAAATATTTGTTTCGGGATAGACATAATTTTTGACGATTGTACCCAATATAGTGGACACATTTACACTACAATTGTGTTGACAAAATTTGTATTGAATATCATTATCAACAACACTGTTGGCTGAATCGATATGTTTGGTTGATATTAGGTTATAATACGGAAATTTATTACAATTTTGTGGACAAATATAGTTAACGGCCATTGTCTACGAGTGTATGTGTGTTTGTCATCAAACAATAACTGATCCGGATTTACACTCACACACACATAACTGGTGGTAAAAATAATAATATAATATATATAAATATATATTATATTGAAATATAGTAATATATTAATATCTTATTTATAAATACTTAACTACGGATAACGATAATAATAATAAACTTAATGTAATAAAAAACAAAACTTTGATTAAAACACAATTAAATTACTTATTATACAGAAATTAATATAAACAAAAATAATAATAAATAGAATTCAATTTATTTAAAAAAATAACTAAATGTTATTTTTTTAATTAAAAAAAATATTATTAATTAAATAGTAATAGTTTTCTTTTGATTTAATTTTTAATAATAATATATTTATATTTTACTAAAAAAAATCAAAACAATAAACTTAAAAATTACAATACTTTATACTGTAGTCAAACAACTAATCTCTAAAGTGTAAATGATAACTGAAATAATATATATATATATTTATATATTTTTTATTTGTTGCCATTGACATTGATTAAATTAGATAATAAATTTAGTTGTAAAACAATAAAAATAATATTAATGTAATTATACTCAAATATTTAACATTTATTTTACATATTAGTTATTATTAAAATTAATTTATTTATAATAAGTATATATTTTTTTTGTTAGTTTTTAAATATTTTAAAGCAGTATAGTTTTATTTTCAAAAAAAACTTGAAAAGTTTTGTTTACTGAAATCTATAATGGCTTTTTGAGTCTGTCTGTCTGTCTGTAGCATTTCATTTTGCGAATTTTGAAATTCTGACTTCAGATTCGGTTAGAGGACTACTAATAATGTATTGAAAAGTTGCATCAAAATTTTGATATCTCTTCGGGAACATAAAGAAAATGGCGGCCAAAGTAAAAAAATAGGTAAAAATTTTGACGTTTAGAATTGTAAAGAGCATCAAAAATATGATATAATATATCAGCATAATTTTTTTAATTGCGGCAAAAGTATAAGAAAATTAAAAAAAAATTAATTATAGATTTGTATAAAGCATCAAAAACAAGAATAAAAAATATGCATTAAAATTTTGATATCTACGGGAACAAAGAATAAGTATAAGAGGCAAAAGTATAATTATAGATGATTATTTTGTTATACTAAATCATTTGATAACACACATGAGTAGTTGTTTATTTTGTCATATTGAGTCATTTGATAACTTGCATGACTAAAATTGAGAATATTTTGTCATACTGAATCATTTGATACCATACATGACAATATTTATATTATGTATATTTCACCAGTTTTTAAATTTTTATGTTACTATATAGCCGCTATAATTATACAAACTAATGGTTTTCAATGCTATTCAAGTTTTTTTCTGAAAATGCTTTCTAGCATTCTTAACTGGTTTTTAAATCTAAGTTAATGAAAATTAATCAAATATACAGTATATTTGATTAATACAGTAAAACAATTAAATAAGCTATTCAAAAATAAATAAATAATTTAAATATGATATAAATTATAAAGTATATATATATATATATATAATTATACATCATAAAATTACTGTAAATTATTTAATTAAAAAAAATATCAAATGATTTTAAAAAATATTAGTATAGATTACATATATTATATTGAAATATAATAAATATATAGATATATATTTATAAATTTTTAACGATAACTATAATAATAAACTTTAAACGTAATTAAAAAAAACTTTCATTAAAACAATTAAAGTACTTATTGTATTGAAATTTATAGTTTTTTTTCATTTATTTAATTTATAATCAATTATTTTTAAATTAGTTTATATTTAAATATCATACATTTATTTTCAATAAATTGAATTTTTTAAATAAAAATAAATTATATTATTATTTGTAAATATTAATTTTTATTTAAATATATATTTTACATAACTAATTTATTTATATAAAAAACACTATTAAATTATATTGCTTATTACAATTAATTTTATGAAGTTGTTTTTTAAGTTTCGTGTTTTATTATTATTATTATTATTATTATTTTCCGCAATCTCTATAACCATTACCAAAATCTGATATAATTTTATAAATAAAAAAATAATAATATTAAACAAACAATATAAATTAATATTAAACAAACAATATAAATTAATATTAGACACAAATATTTCTACTAAAATTACATTATAAGTCTAAATATATGTAATTTATTTTTAATAAACAAAATTTTAAAAAAAATTGTTAATAAAAACATATTTAATAAAATTTATAATTGAAATATATATAAATATATATATATATATAAATATAGATATACAATAGTATACTATTGTACTGTATTTATATATTACCTGGATAATCATCAGCATTGCATTTGATAGTAAACAGTATTATTATTAGTAGTATTACAATAAAACCAAGTTTCATTGTCAATATTTTACCATTAAAACCACCATGATCATTTGTTTGTTGTTGTCCTAACATTTTTAATATTATTATAATAATTATTTATTATAATGACAATGTGTTTGTAGCTAGGTTAAATTTTTTTAGATCAATATTTATTTATCTATAAAAATTGTTTTGTAATACAAAAAATATGATAATTTATTATTTGTTTTTGTTAAATTAATTTAAAGTAAACACATTTTAATTAATTAAGAAAAACATCTGTAATTTATTATTTGATATTTTTTTGTAATTATATAAGTCGTAAATTTTTTTATGTATGTATAATATAAAAATATATATACTTTAAAATTTATAATCTATTTAAATAATATTATTTTTTTAATTAGCATATTAATTGTTTAATTAATCAAATATATATTTTGGATTAATTTTTATTAACTTAGATTTCATAAAATAAAATTATACTACTTTAAAAATATTACAAACAAACAATAAAATATTTATTATAAATTACTAAAAAAAAAATTTAATAAAATTTTATATAGTATATAGTAAATGTTAAATACATGTACTTGAGTATAATTACATCAATGTTATTTAACTAACTTTATTTATTAATTATCTAATTTAATCACCAATATGTCAATGGCAACAAATAAAATAATATAAAAAATATATATTATTTCAGTTATCATTTACACATAGAGATTATTTGTTTAACTACAGTTTAATTGTAATTTTATATTTATTGTTTTAATTTTTTTTTTAGTAATATTAATAAATATATATTTTAAAAAAATTAAATCTAAAAAAACTATTACTATTTTATTTATAATAATTTTTTTTTAAAAAATATAACATTTAATTATTTTTAATTAAATTGAATACTATTTACTTTTTTTTTGTTATATTAATTTCTGTACAATAAATAGTTTAAATTGTTTTTGCAATTGTTTTAATCAAAGTTTGTTTTATTACGTTTAGTTTATTATTATCGTTATCGTTGTTAAGTATTTATAAATAAGATATTAAATATTTAATTTCAATATATAGTATAAATTGTATGTATTATACTATTATTTTTTTTACCACCAGTTGTGTGTGTGTGTGTGTGTGTGTGTGTGTCAGTGTAAATCCGGATCAGTTATTATTGAGGACAAACACGTACAGACAATGTCCGCTAACGGTATTTGTCCACAAAATTGTAATAGCTTTACCGTAAAATCGTGTTTTATTTCCCATATGGAATTCAAAAAAAAAAATGAAAAATAACATTTTCATATGGTAAAAAACTCGAATTTATTTACCACATTTGGTAATAATTAAGCACTAAATTATTATACAAAGTAAAAAACTATTTTTTTCATATGGGAAAAAACTCGGGTTATTTCCCATGACTTGGACATTTCCATATGGGAAATTAAACACAATTTAACGGTAAGTATTATTATCTAATATCAACCAAACATATCGATGCCAATACTGTTGATGATATCCGATACATGTTTTGCCAACACAATAGTAATCAAAAATGTGTCCAATATATTGGTTGCAATCGTCTAAAAATTATGTCTATCCCGAAACAAATATTTGTCTATATTTAAACTACTATAATAATAATGAAGGGATAAAAAATTATAATAAAAATTAAAAGTTAAAAACATTTATTTTAAAAACTAAGGGACAAGTGATCACATTATTACAGACAACACAATGATAATAATTAAATGAAAGTTACAGTTTATATATGTTAGTAAAAACTATTAGATATTTCTAGAAATGTAATTAATCTAAAAATACATATTAAATGAAATCATTTACAGGAAATCATTAACAATTAATATTAGATATCTATAAACAATATAAATATATTTTTAAATTCATATTAAAAATATTGAATTTTGATAAACATTTAAATAATTAATTTTATGTAGAAATATGTTTCTACAATAATAATAGCACTATAACGCTATATTTACCTAACCAGTCTATTCACCTTGGACCTAGTGAAAAATATGAGATTCTAGTTAAATCAATTCAAGTAAAACTATCGGTACATCCATCCATACAATCCATTCAAGGATCGGGTCTAAACAGTTATTATACAATATTACCTGAAACTACCCAAACAATTGGTAACAATTGAAACAACAGTTGGCCACTCTATACGGCTTACGGTCGACTAATTTGGTATTTTTTTTTGTCTGATTTGACAAATAATAAATTTAAACGTCAATTAACCGATGATATGCCCATTGTTTTTGCCTGGCTATACCCGAATATTACCGATAGTTGTATTAATATCATACCAGTGTCCTCTTGTTGTATCCACTGTTATGATAGTTGCCGTCAGTATTACTGTCGGATTGACATCAAAAACATCGACCCCAACAACAACAGTAGTGGTGATGAAGAAGATATTAAATACCTGTTTTGTCGACACACCGGACGGATCAGTGTTGAAGATATATTCAATGTATGTGTCAATGGATATAATGATACAGATATTAGTCTAGAAATACTTAGCAAACCTGATAACACCATAGATGATGATAATAATAATGGTACCAATCGGTGGTTAACTAAAGACCAGTCAATTGATTTTACCGATTATTCGGTCGAACAGAAACAAGCGGGTAGTATCGGGTTTGCTGTCCGTGCGGTTCGGGTTCGGATAAATGTGTCGTTGGCTGCACTCAAACAATCAAAGGGGTCGACAGCTAATCAATCATATGATATATTGCCGATACAGACACCAACTATCGGTCAATTTAAACAACAGTTGGTCCTAAAGTACAAGTTTGCCACTGAAACCCATACATTATATTTGACTGATTTGTCGGATACCAATGCACCCCAAGATAGTCGTCAACTCAACGATGATCAGTCCATAGCTAATGCCTGGCTATACGGCAAGTATAGCTGTAGTGTTATTACAGTCATACCCAACAAAGGTGTTAAATATCTGTCTGAAGTTATCAACCGATCAAAGTATAGTATTTAAATCAATTAAAACTTTGTTTTGTTTTATTGTTTATTATCTGTGATTTTTTTCAAGTGATCTAATCCTCGAAAAGATAACAACACTTTTGACGGCTAATAGTGGCCAAAGTTTTCGCAATCAAACCACTGATGATATCACTGATGCTGTCATTAATGCCAACAAGTATTTTATATCTGATTTTTTTTAATTCTCATTTACTTTAATAATTGATTTTTTAAAATTTTTATTATTATTAGTAATATATTAACCGAAAATTGTTGCAAACAATTAGCCAGAGTTTAAACAATAAGTATATATAACTTTATATATAAATTTAATTTTAGAAATATTTTAGCAATTATTACTAAAAAAATATTGTTTTTTATTATTTAATAATAATTATCAGTGACTTATTGAATGCAAAGTTAACTGAATTGTCGACCAATTTGTCGGACACTATGAGAGAGTGTATGACTGATACTATAATCGCTAACAACAACAAAAATAAGTATTATTAATTATATTAAATATTATTTAATATCAATTTTATTGTTAAAATTACTAATAATGTATTAATAATGTTAAGCAACTATTTATTTATTTTTTAAATTTATTTAATTGTATTAATAATACTGTATTTATCTACTTATCAGTGACTTATTGATTGAAAATTTAAAGACTGAATTGTCGACCAATTTGTCTGAAACAATCAGACAGTGTTTTTATAAACAAAGTAAAGCCATAACCGATGCGATCATCACTTCCAACACAAACAACAACAACAAAGACAACAAGTATTTACTTATTTATATAAAAGTTTAAATTAATTCAATTTTTTTCATCATTGATGTAATAACTACTGGAAAACTAATGTCGTGTTTAGCCAATCAAACCAAACATTTAATGAATGTGTTGACTGTGAGAGACAAATATTTGTCGGATATTTTGGTCGACAAATCGGATACCGATAGCCAATGGACTGGCAGTCAATCAATTGTCCGATTAGTAGACGAATCCATTGATGACGATAACCAAAGCGATGATAACAACAAAACAATTGGCAGTCAATTGGTTACCGAATCGGTGAACAAATATAACAATAATAATTCAAATGATATGAATATAAGGTAATTGAATAATAAAATACCTTTTTATTAAATTTTAATATATGTATTATTTTATTTTTTTTAACAGCAATACTAATAATTACAATCAATTTAATTGTGAATTTAATCGTAATGTTGTTGACTATCATCAGATCGATGGTAAGCACAGGGACTCGGATGAGATACAGGAGCTCAAGGATATGATTAGACAAATTCAGATAAGAATCAGTGAATTGGAGAAAAAATGATTATTTTTTATTAAACTTATTATAATGATTTAGTTTTTGTTTTATTATTAATTATAATAATTAATTATCAATATATTATTATTATTAAGTAAAATATACATAATTTTTTTTTAAAAATATACATATTTTTTAAAAAATAAAATACGTAAAATATACTAAAACATATATTATATTATTGTTATTTAAGTTAAATATTATTATTAAATATTTATATAATAATAATAATAATATGACGTAAAATAATAGTAATAAATAAAAATTAATTATTATATTTTTATTTATTTATGTCGCTTATATTACGTCAATATAATAATTGTTAAATACTTGTATAATTTCATCAAAGTTATTTAACTAACTTTATTATTAATTATCAAAATTTAATCACAATATGTCTATGGCAAAAATTAATAAAAATTAAAAAAAAATATATAATTATTATTTCAGTTATCATTTACATTTAACAGTTTAATTGTAATTTTATGTTTATTATTTATTTAAAAAATTATTTTTTTTAAAAAATTAAATCTAAAAAAATATTTATAATTTATTAATTTTTTTAAATAATAATTATTATTATTAATGTATTAATCGGTTTATTATTAATTTGATTTTCTAATATGTGTTAATAAATTATTTATACATTTGTATTATCACAAAAAAATATATACAACTTTTATAATAAAATATTTCACAATATTAATTGATATACAGAAACATGTAATCACAATGACATCAATAGCAACAATAAAATAAATTATTTTTAGAAAAACAAAAATTTATATATTTATTATATATAAATATATAATACATTAAAGCGTTTGATATCCGGGGAAATAACTGATAAGTAGTAAAGTAAATATAAACAGATAAGATTGGAAATATGCATACATATACATACATACTCTGATATTAACTATAAATTTTAAACAAATACAATATCATATGATATGTTTTTAAATATTTTTCAATAACAATATATTAAATTTGCTATAAATATAATAATATTTGAAACAAGTATTTCAACATATTTTTACACAATATATGTAGATTAAAATATCTACAAATATATTTATTTATTATAATTTATTATATTATAATCATAACTCTTCAATTTTATTAATTGTGTTTTTATAAAGTGAAGTAAATACATAAAAACTAAACATTGGATATTTAAAAATTGATTGAATTACCCGATCACTCACCCGATTACCGTAAAAGTCTAAACAAGTGTTTTGTGTGCAAAAGTGGTTATAACTGGACACTGATTGCTCTCAAATGAATAATAACTTTTATGATATGTCACAACATTTATGACCTTAAGTTACATATATTAGCTGATTGTGGCCATCAATATATTGGACAAACAAATCATACAAAAAGTCAATAAACATATAAAGTGTTTGTAAAACTTGTGCATCGTTTCGCAACGCCTACCGCATCAAAACTTTTGTCAACAACAACAACACATTACAATAACATATAAGTCATATTATAATAACAATTATGAGTGGATTTAATAATCAATTTAAAAATTTTATAAATAAAACTAATAATATTAATAATACTGTTGACGATAAAACATTTTCATTGAATAAAACAAATGAATTAATGTTAAAAATTGTTTCAATTGATCACAATTTTTCCATTCAACGCGGAAAATTAAGATGTGAAATTTGTGAAAAAAATTTTGAAAATTTTGATGCTAAACACGGCGAAACTGATATTAATCGTCACAAAAACACTTAAAAAATTGTGAATTGAATCAAAATAAACGTAAGTCAACGGAAAATTTAAATAAAATTGATTTAAAAGACAAAAAAGCATTTGTTTTCAATCTTGTTCTCGCTTTTATGTCAGCAAATATACCAATAAATAAACTAGAAAATAAAGAATTGAAACAATTTTTGTATAATTATACTAATTTTGACATTCCATGTAAATATACTTTAACAAAATGTGTTGACGAAATTTATGAAAAAACATTAATTACTATTAAAAATACAATATTAAATAATAAAATTTATACAGTTTTAGATGAAACTGTTGATTGTTTAAATAGAACAATATTGAATGTATTAGTTGGTGTTTTAGATGGAACACAACAAAGACCTATATTGATTTCTACTCAAATATTAAATGACAAATCAAGTGATAGTGTTTTTAATGCATTAAATGTTGCATTAAATAAATTGTTTAATAATAATATTTGTTATGATAATATTGTGTTGTGTTTAACAGACCAAGCTAGTCCTATGTTAAAAGCTATGTATATGGCAAAAAAACTTATAAACAGTTGCGTCACGTCACATGTTTAGCTCATGCGTTGCACAGAGTTTGTGAAAAAATTCGTGAAAACAATAGTTTAGCTAAAAATTTTATGAATAAAATGAACAGTTATTTCAAAAATTCATCAAATAATAGACATGATTTTTTAAATAATTGTATTAAAAAATTACCAGAAAAACCAGTTGTTACTAGATGGGGTACGTGGATTAAGTCTGGAGTTTTTTATGCAAACAATTATGATAAAATTAAGTCATATATATTATCATTAACATCAAATAAGCGACTTATAACAGAACTTAAAAATTGTGTTTTAAATGAAAGTTTATTTACTGAGTTAAATGAATGTAAAAAATACAGTTTTTTAACTGATAAGATTCAGTTATTAGAAAAAAGTGGTTTAACTATTGAACAACAAGTTGAAACTATTAGTGATACATTATGTAAACTAAAAAACAATCAAGAATATTACAAGAAACTTGAAGATTCATTAAAGAAAAATCCTGATTATAAAACATTTTTGTCATATGTAAATACTAAAACAATTCCTCAATATTTAAAATATGCTCCATTAACTAGTGTTGATGTCGAGAGATCTTTTTCTATGCTTAAAAACATTGTAACACCTAAAAGATCGAGTTTTACAGAAGAGCATATTCAACAGCATTGTTGTGTTAATTTTTACTATAATTATTATAATAAATAATGTATTTTTTATTTTTATTAACTTTAAAAAAAAATTTGTATACTTAATATTTTTCAATACTGTATAAATAAATAAATTTTTATTATTTTATTCCCCCGGATTTCAAACGCTTTATAATACATATTTAATAGATAATATTTATTATCATTCTCAAAAATATTTTTAATATTTATTATAGCTAATAAAAAAATTATATATATATATTTTTATTATTATTACACATAATAAACTAGAATTATTACTAAAAGTTGTAATATATATATATATATATATATTGTTTAATATTAATAGTAATTTATGGTGAAACTTATTTTTTTTATTTAATTTAAATTTTTAACTAGCATTTACAGTATAAATTAATTATGAGTAATTAAAATATTTCATATAATATAAAAAATTACCTTTTATACATCAAATAACTAAATTTAATTGTTTTGTGCGGCATTTGTTTGATTGTACAATCAATTGTGTTTTATTTAATTTTTTGATTAAAGTTTACAATAATTTATCTAAAAAAAAAATTTATCGAAAAGTATCAAATAATTATACTGTATATCATAATACGGCAGGACTTTCCAGAATGGGCCGCGCCGGAGGCGCGGGTGGGTGGTATAGGTAGATAGGTCTTGGTGTCTAGTATACATATGTAAAATATTAGGTGTCGCAAACTAAAGGTTAAAGAGTTATGGCGTTATGAAATGTCAAATTTGCATATAAAATACTGCTAAATAATGTATTCAAATGTATATTTTATCAAAACCTAATCTAATCTAACTGGAAAAATACATTAAATATTTAATTCATATATTTATTTTTTTCATTAATTATTTCCTTCATAAACATTACTCAGATCAAATCATATACTCATTACTCATACATGAACTAAATAGTAAATATAAATAGCAGGTTAGGTTAAGATTGATTCATATTTTACATATGCTTACTACACATTAAGACCTATCTACCTATACCACCAACCCCGCCTCCGGCGCGGCCCATTCTGGAAAGTGCAGCACATAATACAATACAAACAAACAAAAAATTATCAAATAATAAATTAAAAAGTTATACTTAGTTATAATAATAATATATATATATATATACTGTATATAAATTATTAGTAGTTTTTTTTATTTCATAGTCTATTGCCTAATCAAAAGACATCAAATAAATACAACTAAAAAAATTATTTCGAAAATATGGGTAAATAATTAAAAAATAATTAATAAGTTTTTTGTTTTTGTAAAATGTTAACCATTTTTATTTTTTAAGTTTTAGATTTAGAACATTTTGCGGCTACAAATTTAGCTACAAATAATAACAGCAAGTACATTGTTTTAAAAAAATATAAAATTATATATATTTTTTATGATATTAATATTTTTTTCAAAATTAAAAATAATCAAATTTTTATCTTAACATTAGTATATAATATATATATAGTAATAAGTTATTTGTACTAATAATATTGTGTTTTACTTATATATACAGTAGATTGATATACATACATATATATCATATATATATAACAGTATTATATTTATATATACAGTATTATATATATATACAAATTATATATTATATTTATAATATTACTTAATTTTATTTTAATTAATTATATATATTATATTATTATTATAATTAATTATTATGATTATTATTCAGTGGATTAATTTCTAACACTTTATCGGATAAAATATCGACAAAAAATTGTGAATTAACTGCAACAATCAAACCAAAGCCATAACCGATGCGATTATCACTTCAAACACAAACAACAACAACAAGTATTTCGCTTTTTTAACTGAAAAAAATAATAATAAAAAAATTAATATTTAATAAGTTTATAATTTTTTTTAATATAATGATTTAATAAAAAAACTAATACTAAAACTAAACGGTTAAACCATAGTCAACGATGTCCTGGCAGTCAATCAATTGGCCGATCAGTTGATAAATTCATTGATAAGGAGATACAAAGTGACAATAAAACAGTTGGCAACCAATTGGTTAACAACAATATGTATGTTATATACAAACAGTGAAAAATGAAATTTAAATGAAAATAATTATGAAAATAATTATTATATTTAAAAAAAAAATAATAAATATTTTTTTTCATCTAATATTTAATAGCAATAATGATGATAACCGTCAGACGACCGACCGTTTAGTCAATACCGAAGCTTCAGTAGTAGTAGAGGTAGTCGAGGTCATGGACACTGAGATACAGGAGCTAAAAGATATGATGAATCAAATTCAGCAAAGAATTAGACGATTGGAAAATAATTAAATTGAAAAATATTTTTAAAAATATTTTTTTTTAATTACAAATAATCAAAATTTTATTTAAATTTATAAAAAAAAATTTCAATATTATTTAATAAAAATTAAATTTCAACAGACTCAATTAAAATAATTAATTTTTTTTGTTTATAATTTTTATTTTATATTCAAATATAATTATCAATAAAAAACAGTATAATAACAATATATTGGTTGTCTTTTATCAGTTAATTGTTATATAGTATTTTTTTAAATTAAATTATTTATTAAAAAATATTTAATTCTATTATTTTATCTAATAAACTATAAACTAATAATAACAAAATTATACAATTATACAAACTAAATAAAAAAATATAGATTAGATTAGATTTTTTATAATTAGTTTTATTACTTAGATAAACAGTAATATTTTATATAATTAATTTTATTAACTATTTTCTTATCAGTATGTCATTGGCAACACAAAAATAACAATAATATAATATATATTTATTTATTGCCATTATTGTGATAAACATTTTAATGAGTATAACTATACAAATAACATAGTATTGTTAATATGATTTTTTTATATTAAACAAAATCAATAACTAATATTTTTTTTATAAAATTGTGATTATTTTTATATAAATAATATATATAAATATAAATATATAATATAATAGAAATAATAAATTAGTTATTTTGAATTTGTAAAATTATGTTTTTACTTTTATAATTATTATTTCTGTTAAACTAATTACTAAAACTAACCAATGTTATTAACTATATATACAGTACATTTGACTTAGTATTAGTGAAAAATAAGGTTAGTTTATGAAATTTTTATTTTCTAAAAAATATATTTTTTACAAATGGCATTTTTTATATTAATATGCTATATGATTTTGATTTGTTGCCTTAACAATATTTAGTTTTAATATAGAAATGTTTTTTCGATTTTGTTTAAATGCCCTGTGTAACTGTTATTAACTAATCCGATAGATTGGTTTCCACATACCCACTCACACAAACACACACACACACAATGTCTAGTTGTACTGATTGTATATACCATCGCCGTCAGTTGACTTGTTTGGTTTCACTCAAACAGATTGATCCTGACACTCGCGGAGATATCTGTTATGAAATTTGTCTACACACTAAACATGTCCATGTTAAAACTATGTACAGAAAATGTGTTTACGGTTACTCAGGTCCTACCATTTTTGGCTATCATAATACAGATATTTATTTTCAATATGATGACGATGTTTATGATAATGATGAAGATCATGCTGATGAAATTATTTTAGAATATAGAAATGTTACCAAATCTAACAATAATAATACCATCAACGGTGAGTGGATTAATGAAAACCAATTGATTAATTTTGACGTCTTTACTGATGATGAGAAAAAACAAAAACATATCCGATTTGAGTTGCGAGCCATTAAAGTGTCCGTAAATGTGTCGTTGGATGCAATCAGACAGTCATTATATGATTCATTTGGTGATAAACAATCTATCATAGAGTATAGTATATATCCTCAACAAACTCCAACTGTCGGTCAATTGAAAAAACAGTTGTCCAGAAAATATATGTTCGACTCGGAAGTGCATATGTTGTTTTTATCAGACAAACGTCTTATTGGACAACCGCTACTTGGCTGCCGTCAACTATCAGATTATCAATTAATCAGTAATGCCTGGTTTTACGACTGTTATAGTCGCACAGTTATCAATGTTATGCCGATTAATCTTATCACTTATATTACTGATGCCATTCAAAAGTCAAAGTATATTATTTAAACAAACAATATTATTAAAATTATTGATATTATTAAATCTATTTAAGTAATCCAATTCTAACAAAGATAACAGCGCTATCCAAGCAAGTTAATCCAACAATTATGCCAATGGTTCATAGAGTATTTGACATGGTTTGTAATTTATAATAACTACATATGAGCACTGTATTAAAAATTAAATCTAAATATAAGATTTTTAAAAATTATATTTTGAAAATTAGATACAAAAATCATAATATATTACATTGTAGTTATAACATTATTACAAACAATCATAAGTATTGTTATGTTATTTTATGATTATTTAAGATTATAATCAAAAATATAATTAATTATGTATTTGTAAATGCCTGGCATTACCGGAAATACAATAGTTTAATACCGTATATATATATTATAACCGTACGAAATCGCCGGTTACGGTTGATTACAAAAA
The DNA here is from genome assembly GCF_028296485.1 of Oppia nitens. Classification (NCBI taxonomy): domain Eukaryota; kingdom Metazoa; phylum Arthropoda; class Arachnida; order Sarcoptiformes; family Oppiidae; genus Oppia; species Oppia nitens. Next base: position 244,337 of record NW_026533222.1, on the reverse strand, counting down.
TTACTTAACTTGCTGGCGATGCTAGCAATGTTTACGGTAAATGTGACCAATTGCGGCGGCTGCGGTGGCGGTAGCGGCGTGTGCCGCTGTTAATAATTTATTAAATTAATTATTACATTTTAAAACTTTTTTATTACAGACTTTTTATCAATCAAAATAAATACAATAATAACCTACTAGTAATAACTGACTAGATTTGACTTAAAACAACATTATACGACTACTCAGATTATTAGATACTTGACTGTTGGTTCGCGAAGCCAACAGTTTTATACCACTGCCATTGGGTTGGGCACGTACGTGTCATTACTATATATAGCAACGACACGTACATCTCCAATCCAATGATGGCATAGCTCGCATACCTTCCCATATTTAGAAAGTTATGCGACTATAAACGGCATCCTGACAAATAGGTCGGTCCCCGACCTAATAAAACATAAAATTACAATAAATGTTACAATACAAGAAATAAAAATAAAACAATTGCATGCATTATATGAGCTCCAATACAAATTCCAAATATGTAATCACTACGCGTGTAATCCAAAGCCATCCCTTTAATAGTAATCGATATCGATATTAAAACCGTCGATCTGGCCACATCTGCCGATCGATATATAACATGGCCTGATATCCAATCAGGTCAAACACGACTTACAACACATCGGACGTCTCCTAAGTGATGCGCATCTATATGAGCCTAATAAGCGCTCCCTATAGAATAGTCAGTACTGAAAAATAACCCGGGGTTCCCATGAACCCCCTGCTAATCGTTATTGTATAATTATCTTGTGCCAAACAAAATATTTATAAGATAACAAATGATTTCTGTCTATTTGTGTTAAGTATCTGTGTGTGTGTGTGTGTAATAAACAAAAATAAAATTTAAAACATTACTCAAATAAACAAATAATTTATAAATAAAATACTCGGATTGTTGGCTATGATCCGGAAGCACGGCCGTGACTTTACCGACACTCCTACATCATACCAAAAACCCAACTTAAACGTCTACCCAATTATTACTCGACTTATCTTTATCTGGTTCACATACAACTCTTGGTGAACCTTTAAATTTAATGAAACCCTTAGGCTTACATATATGAACTAAATTGTGATGTCTTGTAAAGTCTTTAACTGTTTCAAATATTTCTGTGCAGTTACTACATAAATACTTAGTTATTAATAAATTGTCATTGCTTGTTCCAGGATTAGATACTGTGTCCACAGTGTTGTACTCTTGTGTGACCACCGGCTCTAACTCTAAAGGCTCTGATTCACCTTCTTTGTTGACAGCTTTTATTCGAAATATATTTGACTGACCTGGTATGAGACCCGTGACAGCCACTTCGCGATCGTATGATCGAGCTATCAGTAACCACATAAGTGTTTTAGAATCCAGTTTCTCGATAACATAGCTATCGACAGGTTCTCCTCCTTCGTCTTTAGGTTTGTCCCACTTGAGATGACATTCCATGTTGTTTAGATAAGTTACTTCTATGGGATGCTGTGGTTTGGATGGCCGTGAAATAACAGACACGTTGATAGTGGCTTCGTCTTCACCCCATTGATTAATAGCTTTGATGTAATAAACACCAGTGTTATTTCTTGTTGAATTATTATAAAATAATTTGGCATTATAACGTCCATCTATTGAATCAAAGATAGGCTGCTTTCTAATAATCCTTCTTTTGATCCGCCATACTATCTCAGGCATCGGTTCTCCTTCAACATTGACATCAAAAGAAAATGATTCGCCTTCCCTTATGATGACATCACTTAGGTTTTGCCGATCAATTTTTGGCGAAAGTCTTTGTGGAACAACGTCTACAGGTATAGATTTCCCTTCATGTCCGATGACGTCTGGGTCGTCTTTTTCACTGAAGGCTCTGAGCTTAATCTTATATTTCATACCTGGGAACAAATTCGAGATTTGTAAGATACCATCCTTATCGTTACCGCACGGTATCCATTGACCAGTTTCAAAATCAAATTTCTCCGCATTGTAGTGTTTAATAGAGTTCATTAGTTGCAAAGATAAACATTTACAGTTGCTATCAGCTATTTCGTCACTTAATTTTACCGACGATCCGGGGACAGTAGTCAACTTGTAGATGTGATTAGTATTCGGCAATAAATTTTTTAAATTTATTTTAGAGTTAATTGATTGTTGACAATCAGTCCAGCATAACGTTTGGTTATTAAATTTTTCAACATAAAAATTATTAGAAACTATGGCCAACTTTTTGTTTGAAAAATAATCATTATTATTGAAATAACGTTTATAACATTTTTTATTTGTAAACATTTTGATATATTATAAAATAAAACTTTTCTTCAAAATTATTATTTCAAAGATTATTAATAAAGACTAATATTGTAAAATTGTTTTCAAATTATTTAAATTAATAATAAATTTCACAACTTATTATCTGTTACTGAATAATAAAAAGAAAAAAAATAAATATTCATTAAATCTGTTAAATTTGTTAATTTGAAATTTTATTAATAGTTGATAATAATTTTTATAATAATTATTAACCACTTATAATAAAATATCAACTTTATTTTATATCATATTATTATTAAATTTTAACAAACAATAACTTTTTTTCATTAAAAACTAATTTTACCATATCAATAAAATACAATTTTCCATAATATTGATATTTTCAAATTATTTTTATATAGTTATACAAAAAAATAATAATTATAAATGTTTATATTACATTTCAATTAAATTAATCTATAAATTAAATTATAAAATAAATTTACAAGTTATATAAAATATTATTTTTTTTGTCACTATTAATAATCAAAACTACTTAATAAATATTTAAAATATAATTGACACTATATTATTGTATTACAGTTTACATTATATGTTACTGTATATTATATCACTTTATTATTATTAAAATCAGTATAAAATTATAACAGTAGTTTCACTTTCTTAATAATAATGTCAACAAAAAAAATATTTATTACACAATAATTGATAAAATATTACAAAATAAAACAATATTTCAGTCAGTTTGATAATAAAAAATTATGAGCAAATAAAATTGTTAATTAAATATTGAATTAATAATAGTCTTGTTTTACTAATAAACTACTTTTCTAAACTACTAAATTTTGAGAAATAAAGTTTTGTATATTTTAAATATCAATAATAAAATTTTACAAATAATTTTTTCTTGTAGTAAAATTTTAGTACATATACTGTATGTGTCTTATAGTGGAAGTTTAACACAAAATGTGTCTAAAAATAACTAACATATACATTGTAATATAAACATTTTATTAAAATAAACAACCCATTTTTTTGTAAAGAAATTCTGGCAAAATAATTATATATGTATTTTTTTTCAATTTATTTATTATAGCTTAAAAATAAATTCACTAAAAAAAATTTTTAAATAAAAATACTGTACAAAATATAATGTAATATTCTGACTTACATTTAATTATTATATATATTAAATTTTTCTATTTAAAAAAAAATAACTTTCTTAACTAAATTTATTTATTAATAAATTTTAAAATGTTACGTGCTTTTGCCAAAGAATTTTTTTTTTCAATGTACACAAACTGCTTTCAAAAAAAACATTTATTTTTATATCAATATATTCTTCGAGAAATGTAATAAACAAAAATAATAATTTTGTTTAAAATGCAAAATTTTTCAATCAGTTATATATAAAAATAATCTTAAATGAAAACAATTTATAATTTATCTTAATTTTAAAGTTATATGTAAAGTCATAAAATATTTAATATTACTATATTTTTCTTTACTAACTTTACAATAAATATACTAAATTTTAAAACTAATTGTATATAACATTATTTTGTTTATAAAATTATTAATTATTGAAATTTTTCTGTTTTTTTATTTAACTATCATAGTGATAATAAAATTACTAATATATCTGCTATAACAAAAAAAAATATAATTTAAACTTAAAATTACATAACAAAAAACTTTTGAAAAAAAAATCTATCTGAGTTAATAATATCTCTTAATGAAATATATACACTATAGAAATTGTGTATATAATGCCATTTCTTTAATCGGTACAGAAAAGTTAACGATACAGATAGCTAATCGATACCGAAAATTAATCGATACATAAAACCAATCAATATAGTATACTACGCGACTTAGAACATTAAACGATATATAACACTAATCGATATATAACACTAATCGATATATAACACTAATCGATAAATAACATTAATCGATATATAACACTAATCGATATATAACACTAATCGATATATAACACTAATGGATAAATAACATTAATCGATATATAACACTTATCGATATATAACACTAATCGATATATAACACTAATCGATATATAACACTAATCGATAAATAACATTAATCGATATATAACACTAATCGATATATTACATTAATCTATTTATAAAAATAAATCGATATATAAATAATGTATTTCTCTTATCAATATCCTACACTAATCGATATCTTATACTAATCAATATTATAAGCTAAAATATACGTAAAGTCTTTTTATAATATCTGAAATGCTTTAGATATTTAATAAATAACTGGTAACTATAATAATAGTTTTTACTATTATTATAATTAATTATTTAAACCAATATTCAATATAAAAATTAATTTCCTTATTATAAAAATGAAAAAACAAATATTTACCATTTATCATATAATTATTAATTATACTGTAATTGTAATAATAATTACTCATGTAATTTAACATTAAATAAGATTTAAGCAAAATCTATTTTTAAAGGCATTACTAAAATAAACAACATCTGTTTAATTGAATTATTTTTAAATATTTTTAAACCATTTTTAGTTGAGCTTTATAAAGTAACTACAATTCATTAAAATAATACATAACTTGAACAACAAATAATAAATAGTATAGTATTAGTTTTATAAAAGTTATTATAAATTATTTTATGTTATTTAATAAAAAGGTTTGCCTAATCTATAGTGTATTTATTTTACCGATATACAGCATAAGGTTTTCAATATAGATTGATAAATAAAAACAATACTTGTTATTAAATTAAACAAAAATTCAAAAAAAATAGCACATTGTATTTATTAACTTTAGTTGTTTATTTTTGTTGTTTACGTAATTGGTAGTATTATCAATATTTTATTATTATTCTAAATAATAACCCTATTTATAAGTGTAACAAATACTTAGTTAAATTTAATATTGAATACTAACATTGTTTGTAATAAAATCAATTATTTAAGTATACTCATAACAAAAATAAAACATATTTTTCAAAAAAAAGTTTAAACAAATTTTTTGGAAAATATGCAAAAATTTTATTAGATTTCAATGCCAATGTAATAGAAATATAATTTATTAAACAATATAACTATACCATATGTGTATTTAACTTATTTTAAGTTCAATTGCATAGTTAAAATAAAATAAAATATTTCTTAAAAGTATTAACATATATTTTTATATAAACATTATAAGAAAGTAAACATAAGTTTACTCAAGTTTTTGTAAAATAAAAGTAAACATTTTATTTTCTTAATAAATTTAGTTTGTCACAAACAAAATAAAATGTTAGTATACTTATGTGTTTTTATATTAGTTACTCTAGTACTTAAGCAAAAATGTAAGAAAAAAATATTTGAATCTATAATTTATTATTTTTTTTCTTGTATGTAAAACAATTAACATACAAATCTAGTGGTGCTATTAAAAACCAACTTTTTTTTTATATATAATTATACATTATCCAAATCAGTATAGTTCAATAATAATATAACTTTATCCTCATTAAACTAATGTCATTATTATAATTTTTAATTTTTTTTATAACAATTTTGTATGCAATATAACAACATATGGCAAATATTTTTAAATATCAGTCCAAAAATAAACAACATTTACTTAACTAAACAAATTCAATAAAAGTTATTTTAGTCAAAGTATAACGTATATATTTTGTAAACTACAAGTCAACATAACTAATATACAATAAATATTTTTTTCAAAATATACTGTAATTTTCGTAAAAATTAAAAATAAATATTTACAAAAATGTTATTTTCAATGTTTTAAAAATAAGATAGTGTATTTATAACCTACAAATTATATGAAAAAAAATTTTTTCTCTAAAAATACAATTCAGACAAAATAATTATACATTGATTAAGGCATTGATTAAGAAAAAAAAATCATTGTAACATCAAATCAAATAAATGTAGTATAGTTTAATTTAATTATTTTATATTTTAATACTATTTTGTATTATATTATTGTTTTTATGAAATATGTTAAATAAACAAAAATTTTATATTCACGTTTGAATTTAGTAAATAAAAAGCAAAAAAAACTTCATAAAAAAATATTAATAAGAAATTACTGTTAAAATTATTTTGATATAATTATAATTTTTATCTGATTTCTAAACAAAATGTTTTTCTTGTTCTTTTTTGTAGTGAATTAAAAAAACAAAAATAAGTATTAAGCTTATAATTATTATAAACAATAATTATTTAAAGCATTAGCTAAACCACAAAAATTATTACACAGTATTGTTATTAATACTTATTTTTAGAATAAACCGATAATTAAATTTTATTTAGTATAAAAAAATATTTATTAACAATTATTTATAATTCAGATTTTTTTAACAAATAAAGAATTTGTATTTTAAATTTAAAAATAAGATTAGCAATTCACATAACATACTTAGTAACATGTGTCAAGTAAAATGTGTCAACAAAAATGTCTGTTTTTTTATAATAGTTTAATATTAAATATTTGGTTTTTTTTCTATAATTTTTTTTAATGTTATTATTATTTTTTGGTTATAGCGAATGTAAGACTTTTGGGCATTTATATCCCACACTTCTGAATATAACCGTACGAAATCGCCGGTTACGGTTGATTACAAAAATTACTTAACTTGCTGGCGATGCTAGCAATGTTTACGGTAAATGTGACCAATTGCGGCGGCTGCGGTGGCGGTAGCGGCGTGTGCCGCTGTTAATAATTTATTAAATTAATTATTACATTTTAAAACTTTTTTATTACAGACTTTTTATCAATCAAAATAAATACAATAATAACCTACTAGTAATAACTGACTAGATTTGACTTAAAACAACATTATACGACTACTCAGATTATTAGATACTTGACTGTTGGTTCGCGAAGCCAACAGTTTTATACCACTGCCATTGGGTTGGGCACGTACGTGTCATTACTATATATAGCAACGACACGTACATCTCCAATCCAATGATGGCATAGCTCGCATACCTTCCCATATTTAGAAAGTTATGCGACTATAATATATATATATATTTAGGATGATTGCACTATCCAGTTATCATCTGCCGGGACAAAACTAGTGGTGGTTGAATTTTTTGCAACATACAGTGGTTCATCTAAAATGATTAGACCAGTTATCGACAAACTTAGTATAGATATGGCGGCAGATGTTGTCTTTTTAAGGGTGGATGTCGATGAAAATGAGGTTTTTTAAAAAAAAATCATATATTAATTTTTTAAGATTTACATTTTATAACTAGTTGTATTTAGTTTTTAAATTATTAAATTAATTAAGATTATATAAATTTATTTGAATTAATATATTATATGAATTGAATTTTTATTTAATATGTAAATATATTTATTAGGAATAATAATAATCTTAATTATTATAAAGTATGGGTTATTTAATGATTCTCAGATTTATTTATTTTTTTAATTAGGACATTGCCATCAACTATAATGTGACAGTAATGCCGACATTTATGTTCATTAAAAATGGCCAAAAAGTTGACGAGTTTTCGGGAATTAATGAAAATTTATTAAAGCAAATAATAGCTAAACATAAGTAAATTTTTACATATTTTTGTTTCTTTTTTACTGTTGATTTTTGATATATTTTAACATATATTTTATTTATTTAAATTAACGCTATAAGTAAACTAATTGTTTTTTAAATAACTACAAATAACATATTTTATAAAATATTTTTAAAATTACATCAATTTTTATACTTTAATTTATTTAAGTATGTTATATCTAAATAAATTACATAAAGAGCCAGTCAATTGATCTTGCGCCACGTAATTTTTGAATAACTTTTAAACGGTAAGAGAAAATTTAATTCTGTAAAATACATTTAAGAATATTATATCGACCACACTTTATTTACACACAATCGCAAAACTAGGATGACCAGATATACAAAATATCAGGACCAACGAAAGACACTATGCTACAGATCAAACCACAACTGATAAATTTATTATGACAATGAAACTTTGTAGTCAAGAAATAATAATTTAATATAAAAAAAGAATCATCAAAATCGAATTGGTAGTTTAGTTTTTATGACTTGTTAAGTTTGTCATAAATCATATTATACGTTATTTATGACTATTATATATTTATAAGATAAAATTTTCAATTATATTACTAATTATAAAAACAAAATTTTAATACGTCTAGTTTTCAAAATAATCGAATTTTAATATAAATTATATTATCAAATTACAATAATGTGATTTAAATTCAAATTCGATTATTTTGAAAACTAGTCGATATATTAAAATTTTGTTTTTAGAAATAGTAATATAATTTAAAATTAAATCTAATAAGTATATAATATTCATAAATAACGTCATTTTTATTTTAGACTTTATTATATAATAAGATTTATGATAAACTTAAAAGCCATAAAAACTAAACTACCAATTCGATTTTGATGATTTTTTTTATATTAAACTATTATTTCTTGACTAGAAAGTTTCATTGTCATAATAAATTTATCAGTTGTGGTTTGACCTGTAGCATAGTGTCTTTCGTTGGTCCTGATATTTTGTATATCTGGTAATCCTAGTTTTGCGATTGTGTGTATATTAAGTGTGGTCGATATGATATTCTTAAATGTATTTTACAGAATTAAATTATCTCTTACCGTTTAAAAGTTATTCAAAAATTACGTGGCGCAAGATCAATTGACTGGCTCTTTATATAAAAAGTGCTTAAATTGAATTTGCTTAAAAAAATGCTTAAAAAATGCTTAAAATATTTTAACTAATATAATAAAAATTATTTTTAGAACAAATTCAAAAATGAGTAAAATGTCTGAACTAATGGCGACAAAAAATAATGAATTATTTGATAAATTAAATTTAAATTTTGTTAATCAAACAAAATCCATAACAAATGCCATAAACACTGCAAACAATAACAATAAGTAATATTTTATATATTTTTTAGACTAATTTAGATTTTAGAATTTAAGTTTTTTTTAGTTAATTTATAGATTTTTAAAATAATTATTATTATTATTATTATTAGTTGTGTATTAAACAGAAAATTGACAGAAATGTTGCAAACAATATCTAAATTGAATACAGATTTGTCTGAAACAAACAAAAAATATTTCTGTAATCAAATCAAAGTCATGACCGACAAACTAATCACTGCTAACAACAATATTATAGAAGAAAATAAGTATTTTATAGATTTTTTGTATTATAATTAATTATTTAAATTTATATAATTATTTTTTTAATTGTTAAAAAAAATTTTTTTTTAAAAATTTTATTTAGCAATTTATTGGATGTAAAGTTTACAAAATTATCGGAAACAATATCCAAAAACAATCAACAATTGTTGCAAACAATCAATCAGTGTTTCGCTACTAATCAAACCCAAACCATAACCAATACTTCAAATAACAACAGCAAAGAAAATAAGTATTTTTATAAATATTTTTTAATTAAAATATTTTTTTTTTAATTGTTATATAAATATATAATTTATTAGTAATTTATTGGATGAAAAATTCACTGAATTGTCTACCAATTTCAATGAAACAATGAAAGAAAGTTTTACTAATCAAATCAAAACTATAACCGATGCTATCATCACTTCCAACAACACAAACAAAGATAACAAGTATTTAATATTTTTAAATTATAAAAAAAAACTAAATAAATAAAGTTTACATTAAATAATATAATTTTGGTTTTTTTTTGTAAACTTATTAAGTGATGTAATAACAACTACTGGAAAAATGATGGCATGTTTTGCAAACAAAAGCAAACATATTATGAATGCGTTGTCTGTAAGAGACAAGTTGTTGGCCGACATTTTGGTCGAATCGGATACCGATAGCCAATGGACTGGTAGTCAATCAATTGGCCAATTGGTTGATGAGTCTATCACTGATGATAATAACCAAATCGATGATAAAACAATTGGCAGTCAATCGATGGACAACAACAACAACAACTATACGTATGTTATAAAACATTTGAAATTAAGTTAATAACTAATCATTTATTTTTATAATTAAATAAAATTATTATTATTATTATATTTAGTTTAATTAATATCTATTAAATTCAATTAAATATAATTATTATTTAATTTAAATTACATCTAATTATTAGTTATTTAAATTATATTTTAATTATTATTTATTAGATTTAGATTTAATTATTATCCATAAAATTACATTTAATTATTATCTATTAAATTAATTATATATATATTATAATGACATAATGACAACAATATTCAATAATTTCAAAAAAATTAAATAAATAAAAATATTTATTATTATTAACAGCAATCAGCCGACGACCGACCATTTAGTCAATACAGAAGCTGTGGTAGTCGAGGACAGGGCTAATGAGATACAGGAGCTAAAGGATATGGTTAGACAAATTCAACAGAGAATTAAACGATTGGAGAATATGATGTGAAAACATATTATTTTGCGAAACAAATTAATTGTTTTATTTTCAATTTTTAATTACAAATAATTTGTTTTATTTAAATTTCAATATTATTTTTTAATGAGAGAGTCTTAAACAGCGGCGCCGACGACGACAGCGGCGATGCTTTTAATTTCAATTATCTGGTCAACAATACGTTGGACTTAAAAGTGACCAAGGTGGCAATGTTGCAGATAATTTTAAACTGGATAATATTGTAATTGGTCATTTTTTAATTAATTATATGATTTGGTAAATAATATACAGTCGACTGTTAAAAAATTGTAAAAATGATAGTCGACTGCAATTATCTGCCCAATGATGCAATTAATTAAAAAAATGAGCAATTACAATCTTATCCAGTTTAAAATTATCTACAACATTGCCCTTGGTCACTTTTAAGTCCAACGTATTGTTGACCAGATAATTGAAATTAAAAGCATTGCCGCTGTCGTCGTCGGCGCCGCTGTTTAAGACTCTCACTTTTTTAATGGATTTATATTTTATTAATATAATAATATTTTTTTATGAAATTTATTATTATTATTATTCTAATTAATTTTTAGTTTATTATTTTAGTAAATTAATTTAATATATAAGCATATATTTTGTTTTTAAATAATTATTTATTATAATGGTTTTTATGTGACTTTTAATAATTTTATTTGGATTATGTTTATCATTATAATATGTTTTTTTTCAAAATTTTCAAATAAGTTCGTTTTTTAAAAAAATTTTATTTAAATATTCATATTAATTTTGTTAATTAACAAAAAAAAATTTAAAACTATATTTATATTATGTTATTTATTTACTAAATTATTTTGTGACTTTGTAATTGTTTATCAGTAAAATTAGTACATATTTTTAAATTAAATATAATTTATTTATTTAAGTATAAACAATAATAAATGTTTTTGTTTTTTATATATAAATATATTTTCATATTTAATCAATTGTTTACTTCAAATAAATTTAGATAAAAATACATATATAATTTTATTTAAGAAAAAATTAACACTAATTTTCTAAAAATTTATAACAAAAATAAAACTATTATATTAAACACAGCCAACAAAAAAAATGTAATATAATTGTAGAAATAATCAGTTTATTTAAATAACAAAACATTTTTTATTACTTTCAAATATACGTCAATAAATTAGACGTTAGACTATGATATTTAACAAAACATAAAAATGCAATATAATTGAGAAATTTATTAATAATAAATAAAATATTCAATAATTATTAACTATTAAAAAAATAGTTTAATTTAGTTATAGAGACATTAAAAAATAGAGCATTACATATATTTATAAATAAATAAAAAAAATGTAATTTAAAAAAAATTAATCTACTAATTATTAAAATAAATAAATAGTTAATAATTATCTAAATAAATAATAATAATATATTTTTTTGACTAATTTTATTAGTATTTTATTTATATATTATCTACGATTTCTACAATAATAATAAAATTTATAATTAAAAATAAAACAATCTACTAATTAATAAATACTGATTGAAAATTGATAAATATATAGTTAATAATTATCTAAATAAATTATAATAATATAATTAATTATTAATGAATTAATTATAATTATTGTAATAATATTAATTATTTTAGTTTATATTCAATATTTGATATATAAAACTATATTATGTTTAATTTTATTATAATAAAAAAATGTAATATAACTGTGAATAAGCAATTTACAAATTAATTAATTACTATTAAGTCAATAATATCAAGGTTTAACTATAAAAAAAACCAGTTAACAAATACATATAAATATAACATATAAATATATTTTTTCTTAAATACAAAAATATTAAGTTATTATTACTAATAAAATTAAACTATAATTGTTTGAATAGTCAGTGAAAGAAAAGGTATTGTTTGTTAAGTATAGCAATCGATTAGTAAATCAAAAAAAAAAAATATTTAATTAGTTTTTATATTAAAATCTATTTAATAGATAGAAAATAAAACAATTATTATATAATCGACAACAACAAAAATGACATCAAATACTGATTTCTACGATGAAGTGAGAAATTCGCGAAACTTTTCGGGAAAAGTAGTATTGGTTACGGGATCGGGTAGTGGTATCGGTTCAGCAATTGTTAAACTATATTCAGCACTGGGAGCTAATGTAGTCGTCACCAGTAGATCGGCAGATGCTGTACACAAAGTGGCTGTCGATTGTCAACAATTGTCGCCTAAAAAACTTAAGGTATTTATAGTATTATAAATTAATTTTCAGATTTAGATTTTATAAAATTATTACAATTTTTATTTTAATTAATTTATTAGTTATTATTATTAATTTAGTGAAATAATTTTTTAAAATATCTAAAATAATTAAAAGTTAAGTTAAGAATAATAAGTAAAATAATTAATAAATCTATAATTTTTATGTTTATTTTATTAATTAATTACAATAATTTTTTGAATTTTTTTATTAATAATATGTAATTAATTAACTAATAGATTAATTAATTAATAATTAAAAAATATAATTATAATTATTATGTTTGTTAGCCATTGGAGGTGATCGCAGATCTAACCAAATCGGATGAATTGAAACAATTGTTGAATAAAACTATCGAAACATTTCAAAGATTAGATATATTGGTCAACAATGCCAGTGGACTACCCGTAACACTCGTAACTGATCCGAAATTTATGGATAACTTGAAGTCAACCGAAACACTTGATATCAATGCCACACTATTGTTAACACAACTGGCCATACCTTATCTGGAGAAAACCAATGGCAATATTATTATGATTACAGCAAATCTAACTGAAAGACCAGTAAATAACTTTAAAATTTTTTTTATTAGTTTTTAAATTATGATATTATATTATTATTTTTTTTGTATAGTTTAGAGGATATCTTAGTTATATAATTGGTAAAAGTGCATTGGAGCAATCAACCAAGGTACTATCTATTGAATTGGGCAATAAAGGCATACGTGTTAACTCAGTCAGGTAATAATAATAATAATAAGTAGTAGTAGTAGTAGTAGTAGTAGTAGTAGTAGTAGTAGTAGTAGTAGTAGTAGTAGTAGTGGTAGTAGTGGTAGTAGTGGTAGTAGTGGTAGTAGTAGTAGTAGTGGTAGTAGTGGTAGTAGTGGTAGTAGTGGTAGTAGTGGTAGTAGTGGTAGTAGTGGTAGTAGTGGTAGTAGTGGTAGTAGTAGTAGTAGTGGTAGTAGTGGTAGTAGTGGTAGTAGTGGTAGTAGTGGTAGTAGTGGTAGTAGTGGTAGTAGTGGTAGTAGTAGTAGTTATTATTAGTATTTGCTGTTAATTATAAAATAATAAAATAAATTATAATTTATATGTAAAAAAATAATTTAAAAAAATTCAGTCCCGGTGGTATTGATTCTCATCCGGGAACTTATGATCAAACATTTCTAGACATATTAGCTAAGACAGCAAAACGGACGCCATTGGCCAGAGTAGGCCAACCCCACGATATTGCCGCAGCTGTTGTATTCATGAGCTCATCGGACGCCCGATTCATAACCGGTCACAGTTTGGTAGTCGACGGCGGACTTCAATATAATTTGGATTCAGATTTTTTGGAAGATTATGAATTAGAATAGTTAAACAAAACAAAAAAAAATATAAAAATTAATTTTTATATTTTTAAAAAATTTTTTTAAATAAACTTAGAAATATTATTAATAAAATATAATATATTTTTTATTAGTTATTTTAGTTAAGTAATTATAATTAATATTGTTTTTAATTAAACTAATTTTTACAAACAGTACTAAATTAACATATATTTTATTTAACAAATTTAAAAAAATTGTTGGAATTATTTATAGATTTTATTGTTTGAAAATCAATGTATATTTTGGGTAATTTAAGATAATATTTTTAATAATTAAATTCAATTAAAAGTCAATTAAAAGCTAATATATATAATATTTTTTAATACCTTTTATTTAACTATTAGACTTATTTAATAAATTTTGTCATTAATTTAATTATTATATTATTATAATTTTTTGTATAATTTTTTAAAAATAACTGCTTATTCACAATTAGATTGCATTTTTTAGATTATTATATATATATTTTAATTATTATATATATATATTAATTATTATTATATATATATTAATTATTATTATATATATATTAATTATTATTATTATAATATAAAATTAATTCATTAAAATATAAATATTTGTAAAAAGTTTATAAAAACAATTAAATATATATCTTTAGTTTTAATAAATAAGTTTAGTATTATTATTATTTAATTATAAAGATAATGCTAATTGAAAGTTTAAAATTTGAGCAAGTAAGATAACTTAGTATATAGTTAGCTTAATATTAGGTTATAGTTACATAAAGTACCTTGGCTAAAGCATTAAATAATATTAGTTAAATTTTAAATTTTTTTAAGTTATCATAAACTTTATAATACATACATATATATATAACATATAACTGTATTTTTTTAATTAACATATAATAACAGCAGTGAATAACAATAATATTTAATATATGATATATAAAAAAACAGAATAAATGTTGTTTTTAAAAAAATTATATTAAAAAACAAATTTTAAAAAAATAATAAATTGTAAAAATTAACCAGACACAGTTTAGTGGACACAATTATAATTTGGATTCAGATTTTTTTTAAAAAAATAGTTTAAATTAGATTAAAATAGTGAAAAAAAAGTGGAAAAATATTTTGTTTAAAAATTTTTAAAGTTATAAAAACATAATATTCTATTTTATATTTTAATTGTTAAATTAATTAATTTAAGTTATTAATTTTTATTTGCAATAATAAATACAATTATTATTACTATTATAAAAATGCAATATAATGATGAAAAAAGCAGTTACTAATAGTTATTAATTTTTGTTAATAAAATTATTTTTAATACTAATAAAAATATTATTTTTTTCAAAAAAAAAATACTAAAGTCATAGTAATTAAATGTTATTATAATCTTGCTTTAATTAACTAAAGTATAACTAAATTATTTCTTAAAATTATTAAATAAATATATATATATTTTGATATAATTGAATAAAATATTAATAAATATAATGTTTTATATTTATATATATACAATATAATTGTAGAAATAAGCAGTTTATTGAATATAATAATAATATGATTATTACTAAATTATAATTAGTATTTTATTCAATTATATAACAAAATTTGCAAAAATTATTATTTATTATTCAAATTTAATTAAAATAATCTCAACGATTACTATAATAAAAAGAAAAACTAAATAAATTATTTTTTTTTATTTTAATTTTATTGTTATTATATTATAATTATATTATGTTATCTTATTTTTCTATAAAAAAATGCAATATAATTATGAAATAGTAATTATAAAAAAATAAATAATTTATTATCAATATTTTATGTGTTATATTATCAAGGTATTTTATTTATTTTGTAAATATAAGCTATTTATTTATATATATATATTAAAACTTAATTACTAGTTTAATATTTTATGTTAATTATATTTTACAGTAAAAGTTTAATTCAAATTTTTAAAAACTTTAAAATTTTCTACTTTTTTTTTTGTTACAATTAGTTTTTCTATTTTATTTTTTTCACTCAAACTATTTAAAAATTTGTTAAATAAAATATATGTTAATTTAGTACTGTTAGTAAAAAAAAAAATAGTTTAATTTGTTTACACAAAAATAAAACAATATTGAATATAATTAATATAATATATATATATAATATTTAGTATTTAACTAATAAAAAAATATATTATATTTTATTAATTATATTTCTAAGTTTATCTAAAATTTTTTTTAAAAAAATATAAAAATTAATTTTTATATTTTTTTTGTTTGTTTAACTATTCTAATCCATAATCTTCCAAAAAATTTGAATCCATATTATATTGAAGTCCGCCGTCGACTACCAAACTGTGACCGGTTATGAATCGGGCGTCCGATGAGCTCATGAATACCACGGCTGCGGCAATATCGTGGGGTTGGCCTACTCTGGCCAATGGCGTCCGATTTCCAGTCTTTTTAAGTAAGTCGACAAATGTTTGATCATAGGTTCCCGGATTAGAGTCAATAGCGCCCGGACTATTAATGCACAGGGTTTACACATAAATTATTTATATATAATTATAATTAATTATATAATTTTTATTTATTTTTTTATAAAAAATTAATTACAAAAATCTATATATCAATATACAGCTACAACAACAACAACAACTACTACTACTACTACTACTACTTCTATTATTATTATAATTATTATTATTATTATTATTATTATTATTATTATTATTATTATTATTATTATTATTATTATTATTATTATTATTATTTATTATTATTTATTTATTATTATTTAAACTATTTTGTTATTATTAAGTTTGTAATATTCAATAAAATATTTAATTAATTTAGATTTTTGTTTTAAAAATATTATAGAGTTTAATAAAATTTATCGGAAAAAATAATCTTTTATTATATATTTAAAAAAATAAAAGAATATTAAGTTTACATTTAAACTAAACTTTTTTAAACTTAAAAACTTTTAAAACATTTTTTTAAATATATAATTATATTTTTATATTAAAGTATTTAAAAGCTATAGAAAATATATTATAACTACCAAAAATAAAAATACTTAATTACTTATTATTATTATAATAATATTAGAAAATAAATTATAAATTTATTATACAAATATAACTATAAAAATATTGAAATAATAAAATAAATGTTTAATAATCAAGGTATTTTATGTAAGTAATATTATAAGTAATTGTAGCTAGCATATATAATTATTAGTAGTCAACTGAAAATAATATAGTTGAATAATAATAATTACAATATATATACAAATAAGTTTTCTAAATAGTTATTTAAATTTAATTTCTAATACAATTCAATACAATAACTATAGATTTTATTTGTATTAATATTTTAAATAATCACATTTACAAAAAAATATATATATATAAACTTGTACATTTATTTGTTAAACATTAATAACAATTAATTATATTTTAAATTAATATATGTTTCCTATAACTTTATATTATATTTTTTTTATATATTAAATACAATAAATATTTCAATAGTAAATAAAACAAGTAGTTTAAATTTAAAAAAATAAATAATAAACTTTAACTTAATTATTTTTCTAGATAAATTTAATTTAATATTTAAATTTATTTAAAAAATAAAAAAATAACTAAACTTAAATATATATATATATATAATAAAATTTTAATAATTATTTTATTGAATATTACAAACTTAATAAGAAAAATATATTAATTTCTATGATATTACTAATAAATAAAAATAATATTAAAATAAAAACTTAAATGTAAAAAATGATTTGTAAATTAATTATTATAAATCTAAAAAATATTTTAAATATTATATTCTGAAATTGCATTAATTGAACAAATAAATAAAAACCATTACCTAGTCAATATTTTATTAACAACACAAAAAATGATAATGCTTAAAATTAGGTGCAAATATTTTTTTTTTTGAAAATTATGTGCAAATAATTTTGTGTGTTTCAAAAATTAATTTATGCAAGGTATACAGTATATATATAAAGGATCGGTAGTTTATTTGAACAGTTAGTTACCAGGGACAGTCAATCAATCAATCAATATAGTATATACACTCATATATGTACAATACAAATGGCAATCAAACCAATATTACTAGCAGCCATTTTGGTTTTAATTGGTTCCAGTACACTTAACATAAATGCACAAGGTAATATCTAAACAATTTAAAAATTATTATTATTATTATTATTACAATTTAATTATTATTATTATTATTATAATTTTATTATTATTATTATTATTATAATTTTATTATTATTATTATTATTACAATTTTATTATTATTATTATTATTTCAATTTAATTATTATTATTATTATTACAATTTAATTATTATTATTATTATTACAATTTAATTATTATTATTATTATTATTACAATTTTATTATTATTACAATTTTATTATTATTATTATTATTACCATTTTATTATTATTACCATTTTATTATTATTACAATTTTATTATTATTACAATTTTATTATTATTATTATTATTATTATTATTACCATTTTATTATTATTACCATTTTATTATTATTACAATTTTATTATTATTATTATTATTATTATTATGTATATATCATTAGTATTGGATTGTAGCTTCAATGTTGATACCTATGAATTGCTTGTTAAAAACGGTTTCACCAGTTTAGCCCAGGATAATAGGGAACAGTTAGATGAATTGAAACAACAGTTCAAACAATTTTTCCAACAACTAAGCAAAGCCGACATTGAAGACCTACCGTTCCTATTGGGCGACGATTTGGCCCAATTGATCGGTGTTTTAGCCAATGCTAGTGTCGAGTATCAGAAAATATTGGCACCAAAACAACCGAAACTATCGAAACTGTTGGGACAAGTGGGCCAACTGTTTGAACAATTGGACCGAAAAATTACTAAAACATTTGAACCGTTAATTACGGGTAAACAACGAAAAGGTCAACCAGTCTATCGGGAAAAATTAGGTCAATTGATTATTGAGTTATCGGGTAAATTTGCCGATGCATTGACTGGCCAACAAGTCCAGCAATTTATGCCCGTAATATCCGAATTTATTGTCCAATTTGGCCAAGATTTCGGTTGTATTGCCAATAAATTGGCCCAACAGTTGCTATTAACCGGTAATTTTGGTATCATTCAAATAGTACACAAATTTATTCTAGATTTTACCAAATCTATTGCTGATATTGTCCAAAAATTTTTATTAAATTAGCCTACATTGCTATAATTACCTAGCTAATTAAAATAAATTTTATATTTCTAATAAATTGTCTAATTGTTAAGCATAAATGATTTTAGTTTTTTTAAAAAAAATAAATAAATATTTTTTAAAATCTAGTTTAGTTTAGTTTAACTAGTATTTCAATTGTTATATTGTTAAACAAATTAAATTTGTTTTTAATAAAAAATTTAGTTTAGTTTTAATTATATATATATATATTTTTTTGTTCTGTATGATTATATGTAATTAATTTTTTTTGCAATAAATAAAAAATTTGCATTTAAAAAAAAAAGTTTTTTTTTCTAAAAAATCAATAATAATAATAAGTTTAATAATAAAATAAATCAATATTTTTTTTAGTAATGTATATTATAATAATTATTAATATATTATGTTTTAATAATAGTTTAAAGTTTGTAGTCATATCCAAACACACACACACATATACATACATATATATATATATATATATATATATATATATATATATATATATATATACACACATACATACATACATACACACATACATACACACATACATACACACATACATACACACATACATACACACATACATACATACATACATACACACATACATACACACATACATACACACATACATACACACATACATACACACACAAAACACTTTTAATAATAACTTTCAGTAGTAAATAAATCTGTCAAAAGTTTGTTAATAATTATTAAATTATTATGTAAATAATTATTTTTACTAATTTATTTTAAAAATAATTAAAATGCTGTATTAGAAATAATTTTTATTCATTTATTTTATAAGTATTTTATTATAAATTATGTTTAAAAACTTATTAAAAAACTTATATATATATATAATTATTATTATTCAACTACAGTACTGATAGTTATCATACTAGTAGTATAATATTATTTTAGTTGACTACTAATATCATTTACATACTAATTATAATATTAATTACACTAAAATACCTTGATTATTAAACATTTTTTTTTTAATTGTATTTGTATAATAACTTTATAATTTATTTTGCAACATTGTAACATAATAATAATAATTAACTATTTATTTTTTATAGTAGTTATAATATATTCTCTATAACTTTATTTTATATTCACTTTAATATTAAAATTATATTTAATTAAAAATTAATTAATAAAAGCTTATTTAATTAAATTTTCAAATAATTTTTATATATATTTTTTTCATAATCATATAAATATTTTTGCTTGAATATTACAAACTTAATAATTAAAATAATAAAAAATAGTTTCTATGATTTAACTAATAAATAATAATAATAAATATAAATTCTATGACTAGTAAATTCTTTTATATACTATAATATAAAAAAATTATTATTTATAATTAAATAGATAGATATAAAAAAAATATTTTTTGTTTAAATTTTCAAACAATTAGTTACAATCAGTCAGTCAGTCAGTAATAGTATTATTATTTTTTTATTATTTAATTTAATAATAAATTAATACATAAATATTTGTTTTTTATAAACTATGGCAAACCAATTACTACTACTACTAGCCATTGTAGTTTTAATTGGTTCCAGGACACTTAGCATAAATGCACAAGGTAATATATTTAAAAATTATTATTATTACTATTATTATTATTATTATTATTATTAATATTAATATTACTATTATTATTAATATTAATATTACTATTATTATTAATATTACTATTACTATTATTATTAATATTACTATTATTATTAATATTAATATTACTATTACTATTAATATTACTATTATTATTAATATTAATATTACTATTACTATTATTATAACTATTAATATTATAACTATTATTAGTATAGCTATTATTATTATTACTATAATTAATAGTATTATAATTACAATTATTATTACTACTACTATTATTATTATTATTATTATTATTATTATTATTATTATTACAGTATTATTAGTAGTATTATTATTATTACTATTTTAACTGTAAAAATTAATTATTATTACAATTTTTTTTATAGTATTAGATTGTAGCAAGAACACTTTTGAAATTGATACCTATAAATTGCTTGTTAAAAACGGTTTTACCAGTTTAGCCCAGGATAATAGGGAACAGTTAGATGAATTGAAACAACAGTTTACAGAATTTTTCCAACAACTAAGCAAAGCCGACATTGAAGACCTACCGTTCCTATTGGGCGATGATTTAGCCCAATTGATCGGTGTTTTAGCCAATGCTAGCGCCGAGTATGAGAAAACATTGGCCCCGAAACAGCCTCAACTATCGAAACTGTTGGGACAAGTGGGACAACTGTTTGAACAATTGGACGATAAAATTACTAAAACATTTGAACCGTTAATTACGGGTAAACAACGAAAAGGTCAACCAGTCTATCGGGAATTATTGGGTCAATTGGTTATTGAGTTAAGCGGAAAATTTGCCGCTACATTGACTGGTCAGGGTGTACAACAAGTCCAGAAATTTTTACCCGTAATTTCCGAATTTGTTGGCCAGTTTGCCGGGAATTTTCTATGTAATGCCAACAAATTGATTAAACAATTGGGTAGTAGTAGTAGTAGTGATAATCCCGATATCATTAAACCAGTTTCGGGTTTTATTACCAGTTTTGTAAAAACTATCCAGGTTATTATCAAAAAATTTAGTAAATACATGATTAGACCTACCTTACCTACCTTACCAACATTACCTACCTTACCTACCTTACCCACTCTACCCACTCTACCCACTCTACCCACTCTACCCAACATACCTACATTAGATACTAGCAAGAACAATTTTGAAATTGATACCTATCAATTGCTTGTTAAAAACGGTTTCACCAGTTTAGCCCAGGATAATAGGGAACAGTTAGATGAATTGAAACAACAGTTTACCAAATTTTTCCAACAACTTAGCAATGCTGACATCGGAGACCTACCGTTCCTATTGGGCGATGATTTAGGCCAATTGATCGGTGTTTTAGCCAATGCTAGCGTCGAGTATGAGAAAACATTGGCCCCGAAACAGCCGAAACTATCGAAACTGTTGGGACAAGTGGGCCAACTGTTTGAACAATTGGACGAAAAAATTACGAAAACATTTCAACCGTTAATTACGGGTAAACAGCGAACTGGTCAACCAGTCTATCGGGAATTATTAGGTCAATTGGTTATTGAATTATCGGGGAAATTTGCCGCTACATTGACTGGCCAGGGTGTACAACAAGTTCAGAAATTTTTACCGGTAATTTCCGAATTTGTTGGACAGTTTGCCGGGAATTTTCTATTTAATGCCAACAAATTGATACAACAATTATTGTTACAAATGGGTAGTAATCCCGATATCATTAAACCAGTTTCGGATTTTATTACCAGTTTTATAAAAACTATCAAGGTTATTATCAAAAAATTTAGTGTCTACATAGTTAGGCCTACCTTACCTACCTTACCAACATTGCCTACCTTGCCTACCTTACCTACATTACCCGCCCTTACCTAACCTAAACTAACTAAAATATGCAATAAATTATATCTAATTGTTGTTTGTAAAATGTTTTGTTTTTTTTAAATTTATTATTATTTAACTACTGATAGTTAACTATTATATATTTTATATGAATTTAGTTGACTACTAATAATTATATTCAATTATATTTTTTTAATAATTATTAGTAATAATATCTATTATTATTATTTCTAAATTTCATATTATCTATTTTGGTAATAATTTTTTTTTGTAAAATGATTTTTTGTTGTAATACTTATAATACTTTTTAAATAATATTTTCATTTTTTTAAAAAATAATTTTATATTTAATATACAGTTAATTAAACATTATTTAATTACAAAATAATAAATTATTAATAATTTAATAAATTATAATTAACTAAATTTTTGTATTTTAATCAATAAATGATTTTAAAAAAATATTTTAGACAATAATTTGTTTATATTATTAATAATTATTTTAAAAATATATATATTTAATTTAGTTAAGTGTTTTAATTATTAATTTTATTTAACTTCATTTAAAATTAATTTTTCGTTTAACAATTTAATATAATATTAATTTCTATACATTTTTTAAGTATAATATTTTTTTGTATTTGTATAATGACTATAGTTATGCATCTTCGGGAGTTTAAATTGCCAAAATCGGTCGGGAAATCGGGAGTAAAAAATGGCAAAATCGGGATATAAATCGGGAAATTAAATTTAGTTTTTTTCTTATAGTACCATAGTTTATATATCATAAAATCGATTATATTTGTTAAAAATAATTTATTTTCAGTTTTTAATTGATTGATTATAATAATGCATTTAGTTTTAGTTTATAAACTACAACTTGTTTTATGCATTGTAAAAAATATATTAATTTAGTACAGTATTACAGAACATATGTTTACAATACATACAAAACTACAATTTTTATATCAAAATATTTTTTAAAGTGTGTTTTCTAATACATATCATCCCATTCATTGATATTGAGTTAATATTGTATTAGATGTGCCGCTAATATTGTATTCAATATATATTTAAGAGTTATTTCAATCAATATTTATCGAATTTCGGGAAAAACACACTTAAATACTGTTTTTCGGTGTTTTTCGGGATTTTTTCAAAAAACACCAAAAATCGGGGAAATCGGGAAAAACAATAGACGTTAATTTCATTTAAAATATTGCCATATTTATATAAATATTAAATTCCCGACGATTTTATAAATAATAATGTTTCGGGAATTCCCGAAGATGCATAAGTCTAATAATGACTTGTAAAAAGTATAAACAAGTACATTTTATTGCTAACATTGCTAACATAATTAATTATATATTAGACAATAAAAAAATAATTATTAAATTTAACATGATACGTTAAAAAATAAAAAAATAATGAAAAAATTAAATATTTTTTTTATAGATAAATTTACTTTAAACATTTTAATTTTGATAATCATAATTATTTTATTAAATATTACACTTTAAAAAAAATAAATACTAAAAATAATAATAATGTAAATAAATAAAATAAAATACTTGATAAATAATTATTAGAAAACTAATAAATAATTATTTTAAAAAATTATTATATTCTATATTAATTTTTTTTTAAAAAATAACATTAATTAATAATTTTTTAATAAATTTTTTTTTATATTTTAGATTTTCAATTTATAGATTTTAATTTTGATTTATATATAAAAAAAAATTATTATAATATTATGATAGTTTACAGTACTATAAGTTTATTAATATTAATTATTTAAGTTATATAAACTGTAATAATTTATTAAACATAAAAACATAATATTTTATAATAACAAAAATAATATTAATAATAATGATTACTACTGTATATCACATAATAATAATAAAATAAATGTTTATTTTTTTCAATAATAAAATTAAATTAATATTATATTATATATAAATAAATAAATAAATTATTATTATTATATTTTTTTGGTTAATAATCAACTATATTCAAAATATGATAATAATTATGATTATAATACCAGTAATAATAAAATATAATACAAAAGTTAAAAAATAAAATAAAATTTGTAACAAAAATTGAAAACTTTTTAATTTATTTATTTTTTTAGTTTTTTTATTAGTCATTCAAAAATAACCACAAAAAAACCCATACATTATAAACACCTAATGATTAATATAATAATATACAGTATATGTAAATGCAATTCAATAGTAAATTTCAATTCAATTCAAATATCTATTGATATACACTGTATATAAAAAACACGTGTTTTTTTTAAATGTGTTAATAATTTTTCAACAAAAACAAAAAAAAATAAGTTTTAAAATTCAATTCAATTCAATACCTATTGAATGCAAAAAAACACGTGTTTTTTAAATGTGTTAATAATTTTTCAACAAAAAAATAAGTTTTAAAATTCAATTCAATTCAATACCTATTGAATGCAAAAAAACACGTGTTTTTTAAATGTGTTAATAATTTTTCAACAAAATATAAGTTTTATAATTAAATTCAATTAAACAGTAATTTAGTTATAATTAGTTATAATTAGTTATAATTTTAATTAAAATTAATTAATAAATTAATAAAAATGTTATCAACATATCAGCAGCCGTTCAACAACAACAACACCGACAACGATATGGCCGTCAATTATTACCGCCGGTCACCCGGCAGTCGGGAGCGGCAGCGGACGCCGCGGCGGCCATCGATATCGTCGTATCCAATGTTTACCGCCGCTGCTGTCGGATCGTCGGGCTCTCCGACCACTAGCACTGCAAACAACAATTGGTGGGACTTTACCGCTGCCGCAGCCGCAGCCGAATCGGATGCCACTTTTCCGATGCCAACTCAGGCCACGTTTACCGCCGACGCTGCCGCCGACTTTCCGGTCCCCGTCGGCTGCGGCGATGCGGACGATGGTATACGCAATGTTTGGCGCCATAACTTAGCCGAAGAGTTTCATCAGATAAATCAATTGGTCGGCGACTATCCATTCGTATCGTTGGACACTGAATTTCCCGGCGTTATGATTGGCCGATCGGCTACTACTACTGGTAACGGTATTGGCGTTGGCGGTGGCGGCGGTATATTTTACGGCCAATTGGGCGGCAAATGGTTTGACCGAAACGAACAAAACTATCAGTTCATACGGCACAATGTCGACCAGTTAAAGGTTATTCAAGTGGGGCTGGCATTGATGGACCCGACGGGTCGTACACCGTGGGACAAGTGTCGGGTAAATGCCTGGCAATTTAATTTTCAATTTGATCGCCACAGCGATCGATCGGTTCGGGAATCGATAGATATGTTGGACTCGAGTGGTCTGGATTTCGATCGATTGGCTACCGACGGTATTCGGGCCGAAGATTTTGCCGAATTACTGTTCGGTTCGGGTCTAGTATTGAATCCCGATTGCAAATGGATGGCCTTTCACGGCAGCTATGATTTTGCTTATCTAATGAAACTGTTGACCGCCAGTCTATTGCCGCCGTCGCGCCAACAGTTTCACGAATTGTTGGACACGTTTTTCCCGTACGTCTACGACATTAAGTTCATATTGAATCGTCTGGCCGATCGGCTGCCGATTGGCGGCGGACCCTATATCGGATGCGCTGGTCAGCCGCAAGTGTTGGGCGGACTTCAGGACGTATGACTGGATTTTTTATATATATATATATTTTTAGCCGATTATTGATATTTGAATTTCATTGGCGGACAGGTAGCTAATCAATTAGGACTGGCCCGTGTCGGTCACCCGCATCAGGCGGCCAGCGATAGCCTATTGGCGGCTCAAATATTTTTCCACCTAATGTCCAACTATCCGATCGATGTCAACCCGTTTTGCGGCCGATTATATCAATTGGATTGTTAGACACACACACCCGCTTACATACCCACACCCACACATAGATAACTGGTTAGCGGTAATAGTATTTAAAATTTATTATAATTTTTTGTTTGTTTTTTTTTGGAAAAATTGATTTTAAAAATAATTTTTTGTATTTATTTTATATATATATCTATATAACAGATATACTGTATATACCGGTAATATATTTATTAATAATTTATTACATATGATATACCGGTAAATGTTTTTTTGTAATTACGGTAATTAACTATCTGTTTATATATATATAATAATAATTTTGTTGATTTTTTTATTTGAAAAAAAAATTTAATTATAAATATTATTGATAGAAATTATTATTTTTTTTAAAAAAAAATTGTTAAACAATTATGTAAAACAAAACAAACAAAAAAAATATATATTAGAAATTGTTTACTACTTTAAAGATTTTTATGATAATAATAATAATAATAATAAAACAAATTGATTTTAATTTTAGTTTATTTGTAAAAAAATATTTTTATGAATGTTTTAATAATTAACTTGAAATACTGATTATATACTGAAAATATAAAGTTATATAACTTTATATTTACTGTATATTAAAAAAAAGTTAATTTAGTGTCTCTTTAAGAGATATATATATATATATATATATATATATATATATATATATATATATATATATATATATTGTTAAGTAATATATAATAGATTGTAAATTAACAATAGATTTAAGTACAGTATATATATACAGTATATATATAAAGTTATATAAGGATTAACACACAAACACACAGAATATTCTTTATGAAAGTAAATCTCATTATTCCTACTCACTCTCTCTCTCTCTCTCTCTCTCTCTCTTTCACTCACTCACTCTCTCTCTCTCTCTCTCTCTCTCTCTCTCTCTCTCTCTCTCTCTCTCTCTCTCTCTCTCTCTCTCTCTCTCTCTATGATATGTTAATTAACTTTAAATTAGTTTTTCAATTAGTAATTTTCGCACCAGTATTTTACATATATATATATATATTAAGTTCCTCATTTGCATCCCCTCCCCCCCCCCTCTCACCAACAAAAAWATATATATATATATAAAACTTAAGAAATCATTAAATAAAAAAAAATTATCTCCAAAAAAATATATCATATATTGAATACAATAGCTTTTTTAACTGGTATGGTGTGTGTGTGTATGTGTGTGTGTGTGTGTGTGTGTGTGTGTGTGTGTGTGTGCTATGTGTGTATGACAGTGCGCATAGAGTAACTGAGTGACTGGTTATACTAAGTAAATGCTATTGTATTGGAGGGGCAGGTCTTAGGACACACACCATACACACACACACACACACACACACACACACACACRCACACACACATAGTGGTGATACTTATATAAAAGCACGGGTAGACTAACTTATATATATATATATTATATAAGTTTTAGGAGTTGTTTGAACACTGATTTTCCTGGCAGGGATTGTGTGCCCATACCATACCATACGATACGATACCATACCATCACTACTACTAGTCATATACTGTATAGACTACTTATACATGTATATACACCATAAGTGTATGTATTTGAAAGCTACTTATTTTTTTTGCTGTTGTTGTATTGCATCAATTGTGTGACAATTGTCTATAACTACTACTACTACTACTACTATCATCCCTATTGTATAATAATATTAGTATTATAATATCCTATTGTTATATAACTTATTTTTTTTTTGCTTCATATACTTAATAATATTATAATAATAATATTAATAAAAAATAATTTTTGGTTTTGTCACTAATTGTTTGGCAAAAAAAAAATAAATAATCAGTTTTTTTAATAACTTTTTTTTCAAACAAACAAAAATTTTTTTATATATAATATAGAATTTAATTTAATTTTTTTTTTGAAAAATTATTAATAAGATATTTATAGTTTTATATTATTTTTTTCTAACTAAAAAAAAAGTTTGTAATATATATCAGTATATATTGTAAAATATTTTTAAGTAATAATTTTAAAGAAAAAATTACTTTACACTTACACTTAAATTATATTTTAAAAAATATTTATTATTATTTTTTACAGGAATTTTTCGGGGTTTTTTTTGCTAATAAAAAATAATGAATTATCTAAAATTAAATTATCATCGCCATCATCATCATCATCATCATCAATGGTTAACATTATCAATGGATTACTATTCAATTGTTGTTTTATTAATAATAATAATTAACAATTTAATTGGCAATTGTTTGGCCGATTGGGACAGTTGGTGGACATATGAGGGAATTTCCGGTAAGTTTTTTTTTAAACTATTTTTACAAATTTTTATTTTAAAGTATTTTTTCCCACTCTCTCTCTCTCTCTCTCTCTCTCTCTCTCTCTCTCTCTCTCTCTCTCTCTCTCTAAACTATAATACAAAATAATATCATTACTATTAATAATAATAAAAAAAACTAGTAATCTATACATAATCTCTATACTACTACTAATAATAATACTACTAATATTATTATTATTATTATTATTACTTAACTAATAATTTTGATTTAAGTTTTTTTATCTAACTATCTATCTATCTATATGTATATTGAAATTTTTTTGGCCCACTTAAGCACGTAGTAAATGTTTTTTTTTGTTGTTGAAAAAAAACTAAAATAAATTTACTATTTAGTGTATAATATATTCTACATATATATATAATAAGTTATATCTCAATTTTTTTGTGTTGTTGGTTGATAATGTAGTTTTTATAAGATTATGTTATAAAATAAAATAATGGAAATATATATAACATATATATATATATATATATATATATATATATATATATATATATATATATATATATATATATATATATATATATATATATATAATTATATATAATATATATATGATATATAAGTATAGCATTAGAGCACATTTAAATAGGATATAAATTATTGTATTGTTATATAATATGATAATAATATTATATATTATATAAATACTAGGAATTTATGTATAAGTATTTAAAAAAAAAATTTGAGAAATTTTTTATTTAAAGTGCTTTTTTAAACTTCAAACTATCTCTCTCTCTCTCTCTCTCTCTCTCTCTCTCTCTCTCTCTCTCTCTCTCTCTCTCTCTATCTATCTATCTATCTATCTATCTATCTATCTATCTATCTATCTATCTATCTCTATCTCTCACTCACCCACTCACTCATTGTGTAGTAATGTACTTGTATTTAATAAAAAAAAATATATTATATATTTTTTTATTTAACAAATAAAAATTACAATAGAGTTTTGATTGGGTTTTTTGAAAATATATTTTGAAAATATTTTTTTATATATCTATATATGATATATATATTTATATATGAAAAAACTTTATTATAATAATATGATTATTATTATAAATTTTAATTGATTTTTAATATATTTTTGTTATGCAATAGGTTTTTGTTGAATCAAATTTACTGTAAAAATATTTTTTGAGTTGTTTTATAAAATTTGAAATATTTTTTTAAAAAATGTTAAACTTATTTACACATTTCATATATAATACATAATACTCTCTCTCTCTCTCTCTCTCTCTCTCTCTCTCTCTCTCTCTCTCTCTCTCTCTCTCTCTCTCTCTCTCTCTYAAAAAACATAGTATTAAAATTTAAATGCATTGTTAAAGTGTATTAAGTTATTTGTAAATGTAAAAACTTATTATCTTAATAAAAAAAATTGTAATTTTAATAATTTAAATACCAGTTTTTTTTATTTATTATTACTTAATATGATATGTCATATGTATAAATAACAACAAACAAAAATTATTATTATAAAATTTTTTTTTATTTAAATGTCTAGACTTGGATAAAATAAAAGTATACAATAATTATATATATATATATATATATATTTAATAAAACCTATGCATACATATGTAAACTACAGTTTATATACAGTATATATATATATGTATAACTAATATAATTATTTATTTATAAAAATATTCTGTATATATATATATAAATATAAATATATATATATATTTAGTATCTTTATATCAAAAAAAATTATATTTAAATATTACACACATATTATACTGTATTATTTTAGTTTATTATTAAAAAAAAATTTTCTATACAAACATTGACAATATTGTCTTATTTTTAAATTATTATTATTATTATTATTATTTGTTGTTTATTTAGTTTAAATTCTCTATAAATAAATACTTGAAAATAAATAACACAACACTTATAAATTTATATATATATAATATAAAACAAAAAACAATTGTATAGACATTATTATAAGTTTTTATTTTTATATTTATGATATTATATAACAATTTGCTGACACATCGATATACAGTATAGTATAGTATATATATATATATATATACACTAAGAGATAAATTATTATTGAGTCTATAATATAAAATACTAGACTATATATATATATATATATATATATATATATATATATATATATATATATATATATATCCAATAGATACCTATAACCCATAAAAGTGGACTTAAATATAGATAAATCACATTTGAAACAAAAAGCATCAATAATATAGAGAAAAATTATATATATATATATATAGTATATACTGTATATAACTTTTATTTTCAAGAAAAAAATATTGATATATTATTTATAACACATTTTTTATAGTTTGATAAATAGATAAATATCTATAAAACAAAAATTATCATATTTTATATATAGATTATAATAACAGTAATAATTATTTTCTAAATAATTTAATTGAAATAATTAAAAAGTTTTATTTTAAAAAAATAATATTATTATAATAATAACAACAACAAAACAGTTTCTGTATTTAATAACTTTTACAAAACAAATTATTTACAATAATAATAATAAAATTATTTATCAAAAAAAAATAACTGACAAAACCATAACAAATAACACACACACACAACAAAAATGATAGTTTGAGAAAAAAAAATAGTAAAATCATAAATCTTATATACAGTATATATATATCTATATATATATATATATATATATAAAAACTTTTTTTATTGTTAGAAAATAATTTTTATTTTGTATGTAATAAATATCTATATATATATAAAAAAAATCTTTATATATGACTAAATATTTCCAGTATTTTTTGTTCAATAGTTTTTTTTCTACCAGTAATAAAAATCAAATAACTTTTAAAAATATATATATGATATTAAAGTAACAAAAGTAAAGTTACAAAATATATATATATAATTAATTGATTTTTCATAATAATTTAATTTAATAAAGTATTTTTCATTTATATATTATTTTATTGTCGAGAAAAATTTAATAATTATTTTTAAAAAACTTTTTTTTATTGTTTTATTTTTATTATGAAGATATTACTACCAAAAAAACTAACATAAATGAAATGTATTTTTTTGAAACATAATATACAAAATATTAGCTTCAATTACTTACTATGATATACTGTATAAATTAAATATATATTATATAATATAATTGTATATTAAGTCATATATATGGTTATATGGCTTCTGGATCTGATAGTGATATAAACCATATATATTATAATACATAACATCCCGTTCCTCTCTATAGCCATATGTTTTCTATACTACTATAATATATATAAGTATTTTTTAGTTACTTAATCGTTATCAATCAAATCATTTCAATTTTATATAATAAAGTATATATATATATATATATATATATATATATATATATATATATATATTTCTATTAAATTTACTTATATTTTTAGATATATATATACTACAGTAATATACAGTACTGTATATATATATCAATATATATGAGATAAATTCAAACTAAATTATAAACTACTCCTAACCTAACAGCTAATGGTGCGCGAAATCGAGACCAGGTGTTTCACATCAAATTTTTTGTTAGTTTGTGTGTTATATATACTGTATATGGCTTTTATTGTATGTTATAATACCAATACCCACCCCCACCCCACCCCCAATGAAATAGTTGGAAAAAAATTATTGTTTTGTTTTATTCATTGAGAGTTAGCTGTATTTTTAAAATTTTATTTTTGCTGATAAAATCAAAAAATAAAATAATAAAATAGTTGATCAAAAATCAATTTTTTTTGATAAAATAAAAAGTTATATTAAACTTTTGTTTTTGTTTTAATACATTAAATTAAATTAGTAGATAGATATTATTATTATTATTATTATTATTATTATTATTATTATGTTGTACTGTATATAAAAAATGTATGGAAACAATAAAATTATTATTATTATTATGATAAAAAAATTTTTATATAATAACTATTTAGAGTATATTTTAAAGTTAATTTAATTAATTTTAATTTTTTTTCAAAATAATATAAATATGATAATTAAATACCACTAATAATAAGCATAACATTATTATTATTATATACAGTAATAGTAAATTAAATTAAAATACACACTATATATATATATGATATAATACACTATAATAATAGTAAATTAAATAATGGGTATTAAAACTAAAATACCGATTCCAACCCTCAAAACATGTGTAGAATTTATAACAAATTTTTATAATAAAATCACTTTTTTATTTTTATTTTATTGTATTTAATCTTTTAGTTATTTTTTACTTTACTTATTATTATTATTATTTGATGTCTTTTATTTGATGCGCTATCAAACACTACATACTATTTATATAAGTTTGATATGTAGTGTCGATATACAGTACAATACAGTATATACTGTATATATAAAAACCTACTGTTTTATCCATTATGTGATGTAATTGAATAAAAAGTCTCTCTCTCTCTCTCTCTCTCTCTCTCTCTCTCTCTCTCTCTCTCTCTCTCTCTCTCTCTCTCTCTCTCTCTCTGTTCAATTGTATGGGTATTATCTCTCTCTGGTATGGATGTCTGGTGTCTGTACTGTTATATATACAGTATATATCGATATTCATAGTATGAATCCCTATCTCTCTCAATATATATATACAGTATATACACTTGAGATAAGAGGGTACTCCCGGAATAGGCTATAGGAGTCGGAGCGCAAAATGATTATCAATGAGAGAGAGAGAGAGAGAGAGAGAGAGCAGGCACTGGTAGATAACTATAGTATATATAAGTTACTATCTATCGACACAAATTGATTTTTAAGTGTCTTGAAATAAAATAAAAACTTTTTTTAAGACAATAATACACGAAACAAAAAAAAATTATTGACAATATAGTAGTTATTTATTATTTTATTTTTTTACTTTATATATACTCATAGACCGGACATTTAAAAATAACATAATCATTGAATGATATATTCATGAACTTTATATATAGAATATTCTGTAAAAAAATTACTTTTTGTTTTTTAAATTCCTTAAAATATTTTAGTTTTTTTAAAACTTATTTACACTACTAATACACTTTGTATGTGTGTTTAAACCACAATTTAAATTCAAGACTACAGTTTATATTATTAGTTTATATATATACAGTATATACTGTATATATATATATATAAGGCTTATAAGTTTATTAAAGTAGTTGTACTATAATTTTGTTAAAGTAAAGTAAAGTAATTATATTATAGTAATAATAGTAATAATAATAATAATGTTATTTAAAGTACAAAACATTTTAACTACTAATACTGTACAACAATGATAGTAATATAAGTAAGAAAGTAAAAGATAGATATAATAATTATATATATATATATATATATATATATATATATATATATATTGTTAGACACAATGATTAGGGAAATGTCTATTGAATAGTAAATTAGTTTAACTTTTATTTATAGTATAGTATAGTATAGTAAAGTATAAGTTAGATATATATATATATAAATATATAAAATTTTATATTACAATATTTGAAACACCAAAATACATATTACCTTTTTTATTATTTTGTTTTTTTATAGCCTATCATTTACATTACATTACATTTTGGTGTGTGTGTGTGTGTGTGTGTGTGTGTGTGTGTGTGTATTATGATTATTATTATTACTGTATTATTATTATTACATTTTGTATTAATTTTATCCATTGTGTATATAAGTTATACTATAACACAATAAGACATTATATTAATACCTTATAACTTACTTAACAAACAAACAAACAAACAAAATAAATATCAAATAAAATACTAACTGAACTATATTTATATATAATATACAGTATATACTGTATATTAATACTACTATTTTTTTATCTATCTCATTGTCTTTATTATAAATAAGGGTTTAATATATATATATATATATATATATATATATATATATATATATATATATATATATATATATATATATATATATATATATATAGTATACAATATATTAAATATATGGGTATTACTTATATATATATATATATATATATATTAATGACTGGGATCTCACTTTTGATTGTAACAATAAAATAGTACTTAATTTATATATACAATACATGTATAAAAAACAATAGACTATATATATATATAACTTTAACATCAAAATAGGCGTCAATTTTTTTGTGTTGTTATCATACATACAATATATTGATTGAGATATCTATTAGATTTTTTTTTTAAATAATAAAATAATAATATATTAAATAATATGATAATAAACTATATATATAACTTACTAGAAAATTATTATACTGTATATTATTAATAATAAACAAAAATAAAATATTATAATTATTTATCATAAAGTTTTTTTTAATATATTAATATATAACTTTTATTATAAGTATTAAAAACTATACTTAAAAAAATACAGTATATATATATATATACAGTTATATCTCTTTAAATACATTATGCTAATAAAGTCTAAACAATTGATGGCATTAATATGTAAAATGTTAGTTAAGTTTTATATATAATATAATATACAGTAATATATTTTACTTTTATAATACTATATATATATTGAATATTATGTGTGTGCAAAACATTATATGATTAAATATACAGTATATTATATATATAGAGTTAATAACATAATATGAAATCATTATAATTTTTACAACCATTTATAGCCGTATTACTGTTTAGTATATATATTATTAATATTATTATAAAATACTGTATTATTATTATTATTATTAAAACAAACCATTTTTATTGCACTTGTTTAACATTTTCAAGTACTTTATATATTATAAAAAATTTTTATTTACTGTATAATAAATACACTGTATTTTGTTAACTACTGTATATATATATAACTTATGTTACACAAAATCAGCATATATTTCACTTTATATATATATATATATATATATATGTGTGAACTGAAAAATTATTAATATTATTAATAATTTATTCAAATTATATACTATTAAAATATATTTTTTTATTATTACTTATAAACTACTTTTATTGTATGTTTTGTTTTGTTGTTGTTTTTTAAGTATAACTAAACTTTTTTGATTGATTTTTGTATTTTATTTTTCAACAATAAGAGAGAGAGAGAGAGAGAAACAAAAAAAATAAGATTATTATTATTATTATTATTATTATAAACTAATAGATAGTATAAAATATTTTTGTTGTTGTGTTATTGTATTGCATTGTAAAAAATATCGATACAATTATAATAATAATATGATATAGTATTTATAGTTTTGAAGTTTTGTTTGTTGTTTTTTTTAAATATAAATAAAATAATAATAACTAAATGACAGCAAAAAATATTGGTTTTATGTTTTGTTTTATTTAGATTATAATTTGAAAACAAATCTATAAAATATTTAATACATAGATATATATATCCAGGTATTTACTATAAAATCTATAATATATATACTATATATATATATATATATATCAATA